>NW_009210142.1:12274-18166 GCF_000690835.1 Fulmarus glacialis
TCGGAGGAAAGATCAAGCTACTCAAACACTGACTATTATTGTATGGCGCAACGGGTATGGCTGTCACACTGTCTGCTGTGAAATTGTGCTTTATTCTTGGTGCAATGTTCTGTCTTTGGACAAAGACTAAATCTTGTTCTCCTGAGGAGACTTAATGCCCAAAAGATTCTCGTTTAAGTCCACCTGGTTGTTTGTGGGTTGTTGTTTTTTCCCCTTTTTTCTCTTTTGGATAGCTATACTTGATGAATACATTATTTTATTAAATTTCTAGACTCTGGCTCTAGAAACTGCAACTCTGCCAGGCAACACTTAGACAGACTGCACTGTGAAAACATCCATCTCACACACATTTCCAGTCCAGATTTTCAGACCTTTGATTGCAGGTTGGCTGGGTTTTTTTGAGTTTATTTTAATCAAACCTTGCAGTAGCCAGCTTTAGGAAAGGCACTCTAGAAAGCGTCTGACACAGCAGAAATACTGTGCAGTTAGCTGAGGGAAGTCTTTGGGAAAAGCTCTAACCAACCAGTCACACTGCAGCCAACAGTCAGGGAACTGCTCTAGCTCCTGTGAACCACTGCACAGCTGGCTGAACGCATCTGAGCAAAGCAGATTTTCCACCCAACGAAAAAACTCAAGTTTCAACATTTTCCCCTAATTTGATACAGAAAAATTGTCTTTTGCGAAGCAAAATGAATTCCAAAGTGCTTCACTTCAAACTTCAATTTGAAGATTTCCAGTTGGAAAATACAAAAAAAAATTCTGAAAATGCCAGACAGGATGGAGAAACACGTCCAATCCTTTTCAAAGGCTTCCTAAACAAAATTTCATCTCATATTATTTTGCATAATATTTTTATTTTGTCAGAATTTGATTTTCTAAGGGGAAAACTTAATACTTTTAGAATCAATTCTACAAAAGAGCCTGCCAATCCCAAAACTTGGGACCCACAAAGTTCATCTCAGCTATTTCTCTGACATGCTGGGGAGACCATGGTAAGAAGTCAGACAGAAAATATCACTAAGATGAAATTTTCCAAGGATGAGACAAATTAACGCTGAGCTGTGAACCCGATTTAAACCAAATTCAGTCTCTGCATGGTTAGTCTGCAGAACCAAGCCTAAAACATACATCACATTTTTTCTAAATGTGGCACCACGGAGCCATGCCATGAACAAGCCAGGTCACGTATTTAAAATTATATAGCCATTTTAGTGCACTACCCCCTGCAATGTTACTCCATCTCAGCTGAGCTAATTAGCTCGGGCAAAACCCTACGGTAACACAGCTCCACTGCGCCCGTGCCAGTACTTCACCTGCTGGCTCTGGCTGTCTGCAGCGATACACAGATGTGTGCAGAGATGCCAATGCCACAGAAATGTACAAGATAATGCACAAAGCCACAAACACGCAATTCAGTTGGAAGGTTCACTCCCCTTAGTGCCCCAGGGACAAGAGTGCAGTAAGGCAAGAGCCAGGAAGAGCAGGGATTCACCGGGGATGGCAAATGCCACAGCTGAGCCCGTGGCATGGAGCACGGCCCCGCTCCCCGTCCGAACCACCTTGCCCATCCCCTGCATCCCTCAAGACCACACCAGCCCAGGCGGGGCTGCCAGGACAGACCCGACGCAACTGCGCAACAGTGCACATGAGCAAGGAGAAACCACTCAGAGGGTAAAACAGGGTTGGGTCACCCACACCAGGAGGTGCTGGAAATGTCTACGCGTAGTATAAGCAATTCCCACAGCACCAACACTCTTATTATGAGCATGGCGAAAGGGCAACTGGCATCAACTGCAGCAGGGCACAAGCACTGCCTTTTCAGGTGGCAAGACATTCCCCTGACCCCCGCTTCTCAGTGTTACTTCTCCCCCAAATTCCCTCTCGCCTCACAAGCGACTGAAAGCAAAATCCACCTCCTGCTTCAGTACCCCTGCAGCTACCGCAGAAGTACAGAAACACCGAAGGAAATCACAGCTGCCTGCCAGCAATAGCACAGACGGGACTTGACAACTCCAGCAACCGCCTCCAGGATGCCATCCCAAAATGCCTCTTCCCAACCATCACCCAATTGCGCAGATTTAACCCTGTTCCTTCCACTCCCCTTTGTCCATATGCCTCTCCTCTCCCCAGCAGCCGTTCAGCAGATGATGCTAACCTAACCCAACAGATGATGCTCCATGCGTGGCCCCAGTAAACGCCTGTGGCCAAGCATGGCACTGCCAGTCCCACCGAGAACCGCGCCAGTGGTCGCAGGACACATCAGGGCACGAGCCGAGGAAGGGACCCCCACTGTGTGGCCCATCCCCTTGACGCTGGCAGCCTTTGCCCATGCAGGCCCCTGCACCAGCAGCCTTCCTGGGGCCTGCAGGACAGAGAGGCACTTGTGCACGTTCCCCGCAAAGGCGAACACCGTACCTCTGCGTATGCGATAGCAGCTTACGGCAGTTTCACTTTTATGCTGCTACCAGACATATCCCAGGCTCCAACATGAAGTTCTGCTCCTGAGGTTCTGCCAGCGACTCTCATTTACAACTCCAGAAATGCATCCTACCCAGACCATCAGCGCCCAACAGCAGTGTGCTCGTTTATATTTCTAGTTTTCTAGGTGCTCGGGAATTGAAAACATTTTTGACAGTAGGAAGTTGATGCACTATGTCAACTTTTAATGGTACTTTATATTTAGAAAGGAAACTGAAGACAAAGTGCGTGAGTAAAAGGAGGATACAGAGAGGGGCATCCTCGACTCTGGGATCTGCATTCTCCCGCTGTAGATGCTTGTTCGTCATCACGGTCCTGTGCACCAGGCAGGCATTAACAGGTCTATGCATGGAATTTCCCTTTGGGGGAAATCAATGACTACCCTGCATTTCCAGATGAAGAACAAAGAAGGTTCGTCTATCCAAGGTCTCGGACCAAACCCACAGCAATGCTTCAAAAATAATTTCTAAAGTTCAGAGACTTAACCAGTTAATTTTTACATAGAAAAATATTCTCTTTTCATCAGTTTGTAGCTGCCTATCTGCTCTGCAGAGTGCTCCAGATGTGCAGCTCGATGTCCATGTTAAGAGGTTGCTGCAATTCACAGACTTAACACTATGGGGAGAGGGTAGGACACCAGCACAGTGATTTCTGATCCTCCCTGGCTCAGTTCTGTTCCTCTGGTTTGGTCCTAGACCTCAAGGAACACTGAAAATGCCTAAGAAAACTAAGAATACAGTTAATGAAAAAGACCATTCACCAGAGGTGTAATGTTATGGCGTTACAAGAATCCCATGCCGAGGATTTAGGTGACAGCCTTGCTCCGCTTACAAACCAATCTGAATTAAGGCATAACAAGGAAAGACACCAAGAAAAGGGAAAAATAAAAAGAAGATTGCAACCTAGATGGTGTCTCCGATCAGGCTTACAGCCCGGCCTTACTAAGAGTTGTGCTTGTGCAGCAGAGGCAGTGAGTTGTGGCAGGAGACATGGCCGAGCAGCCAGGAGCGGGGTCACCACACGCATTTCACTGCTGAAAGATGGTGGGTTTGGAACCGCACGTCTGGGTAACGTGGCGGTGACCGGAGCGACCACAGCAACTTGACTGCGGGCACCGGGAGCAGCAACGTGTACAAGCAGAGCGGCCCAACGCCTCCCATTATCAAACAGTTTTCAGTTTCTTATTCTTTACCAATAGAGAGGTATATAATTAGCTCAATTAAGCTGTTTGCCAGAATAAAGTTAGAGAAAAATACGTTGTTTCATTCAAGTTCAATATTTCTATGACCACAGAGAGAGAGAGACCGCTGTTTCTATGCACAAATTCTGGGGAGGCAGTCTGCTACTTCCCAGATAGCTCTATGGTGCTACACCAATAGCCAGATTTGGGAAATAACAGAAACCGGATTAGGTAAAAGAAGAGGAAATTGCTAATTGTGACATCCTGGTCACTATACGCTTGAAAACATTGCATCAAGATCCAGGGACTCTCCTCCTTGGCATCTTGCCTTTGCAGCCCAATAACCGGAGAACTGAAACCCCCCGCCAAGCTCCCTGCTCACTCCCAGCACCTCCTGGGCGTCCCTCAGGGTCCCTGGAGAGAAGCTGCGGCAGGGCTGGGGACCCTCTGCCAAGGAACCCCAGCTCTGCCAAGGCGTCTGCCGTCAGGCAGGGTGTGCAGTCCCCCCTCCACAGCCCGCGGACATCTGCCCGCAGCCCCCAGGTGTCGTTTCAGCTGGTTTGGTCAAAGCAGCCCATTCCCAGCAAGCCGGTGCAGCCAGACCAGAGGCACCCAACGTTTGAACCACCACAAAAGCATGGCACAGGTCCCACTGAAGAGCTTAACCGGAATCAGACCGCGCTGCGCAGTGCAGCCAAAGCTGCACGGCAACCCCCACCCGTGGCACAGCCGTCCCCACCAGCCCCCTCCTCGCAGAGGGGACACAGGGGCTCTCGGGGAGCTACTCCCCACCCGGGTGCGACCATGGTCATTGCAGCAGCCCTGGGCGCTGCAGCACGCAGAGTGGTGCCAAACCAACAACAACGTGATCCTGGCTTTAATGTTGTCACTTAAGTAAGAATTCAGTTACACTAACGGTATCTCCCATCTTAAAAATGCACCTGTTTAACCTGAGTTTGCAGCATGACAGCTGATGCTGATGTCTGTATTTACAAGCATTTATAAAAATGTATTGGTTAATTGGCCCTTCTGCCAATAGTCATGAATTCAAGCGTGCTTTTCTCATTCAGAATCAGAAGCAAAACATACTCAGCTTTTGAAATCAACTCAAACACTACAAATATGTCACAGCCGTGTCCCTTGCTGGGCACATTATATCCACTTTCCACAATGAAGCAAACACTGGTATTTACATTTTTCCATATCGGTTTTTCAGCTTATGCTGCAGAGAAAAGCTTTTCTATCTAATTGTTTTCCATTTCAATTTAGCTAGAAACACAGAATATTTTTGTTATTATTTGGACTTATTCACTCAAAGTGAAAGAAGAACTGAGAAAGTAAGGAAGCTTGTTTTCCTCCCCCAATCTATGAATAAAACCCTGGTGGAAAAGGAATGAGATCTCGTTATTCTAAGAACTTGAGGGATTTGGCGCCAGGTTTTCAAATGTATTAAGGTGACCAGACATGAAGAGAGAGAGCAAATGTCAGACTCCCACTGAAATCAAGGGGAGCTAAGCAGATGCCTAAACCGCTCAGGCAATTTTGAAATCTCACTAGATACTTGCTTGTTTTCTGGCACTTAAATACCCTTGAGAATTTGTAATGAGAAACACTCATACAAACCAAATTTTCCTTTGTTTAAAAGATCAGTCAGCTTTAAATACAAAAGATACGTACTGATAAATTTACTTTTCGTCTTGTGTGTCCAGTACATTCAAGCAACATTTATTTAAGTGATAAAGACAGAATTTAAAATGTTATTTTGCTTTAATTTTAATTGAATTTCAGCTTTCATCCAAATGCAGTTTGATACAAATCAAAAGAATAAAAAAATAATCAGAAGCCAGTAAAGGCATGGCATCCCATTTCCTATATGCAAAAACTAAAACCTAAATGTATTTATATAAAGCTACCTAACTGCTTAAACAAACACTCATAATGGATCTTCCCGTGAGCAAAAGCACTGTATTTAGTGTGAAGATTATGGTGATTTGCAAATCGGTATGTTTGAATGGCTATAGCAACCAGAGCGAAGCAAGCCTTCTCTGGGGAAGAAAAAAACCCCAAGACCCGACAAAAACTCATGCAAATACAACTGAAGCCCAGAGTAAGATTCCGCCTTGCTTTTTTAAGTCTCTTATTTCCCAGGTGCCTTCGCGCAAGCAGCAGCAGGCGGCACGGCCCGGGCAGGAGCCGGGGCCCAGGGGCTGGGGCAGGCGGGACCCCCTCGCCCC
>NW_009210143.1:0-236 GCF_000690835.1 Fulmarus glacialis
CCCCTGGGCATGAGTGCGTGGGGAGGGACAGACGTGCAGGTGGACACGCGTGGACATACATGTGGGTATGTAAAGGTGGGTGCTTGGGGGTGCAAACCCCTGGCATGGGGGCACACCCCGGGCATGGGCACAGACACGCGTGGACGGACGTGGGTGCGCACACACGTGCACATGGAAACACGGATGCATGCGCCTACAGGGAGGCCCACGTCAGCACAACCATGCGCAGATGCATG
>NW_009210144.1:0-11530 GCF_000690835.1 Fulmarus glacialis
GCCCTTGCCTCTCCTTGGGCACTTGAGACCGGGTGGTGTCAGGGCAGAGGCCCTGCTGTGCCCGGGAGCCACCGCTGGCCGAGTCCTTCCCTCCTCGGGTCCTTCCCTCCTCCAACGACTTGCTGGCCTTAGTCGTGTCAGGAATTATCGTCCCTCAGCGCCGGAGCAGGCTGCTGGGAGCTTGGCCCTCCAGGGACCTGCATTGCACTCCATCGGCAGAGCTTTATGTACCTGTTAGGATATACAGGAGGTGCCGACTTCCAGACTGTCACCTCCAAACCGTCACCTGTCACTGGTGTGCGTTATGGCGATGCAGTTCCTCGCAGGGAAGGTTTCCAGGCATCCCTGGAGTTGACCCTGCTTTGAGCAGGGGCGGTGGACAAGGTGATATTCAGAGGTCGTTTCCAAGCTCAGCCATTCTATGATCCTGTGATTTAATCACCCTGAATGATTTTAGCAATCCTCCCCCTCCCCTGTGTCCCTGGCAAGGCAGACATAACCTCTTAATAAATTCAGTATCCAGGTGAACTTGGTATTTTAAAAACCCATGTTTTCAAAGAACAAGTAACGAGCTGGAGCTCTAGAAATCAGGGAGGTTGGGGGAGAGGAAGTTTGGGTTTGGGTCAGCACCGTTTGGGGTGGACCGATAGTTAAACTGAGGAGTCGGTGAGAGGAGTTATCAATGTGGGGAGACCCTTTCAGGAGATGGAGGCAATGATCCTGGTGTTACTGCTTGAGCTGGCACCATGCAAGAGCCTTGTTTGTTGTTTCTTCAGACTGCACCAAGGCCTTGCCGCTTTCCCTTCTGCTTGCTTTGGACAGCTGTGACTTGCAGCTTCAGGATGGAAGCTATGCTAACAGCTAGCCAGATCCGGCAACGGTTTATTGACTTCTTCAAGGAAAACAAGCATACTTATGTGCACTCGTCTTCTACAATCCCCCTGGATGACCCCACGTTGCTCTTTGCTAATGCTGGTATGAATCAGGTAGGATTCCCACTCTGGTATTGTGGTCCTTATGAACATACCCTGTAGCAGTTGAAAGCTGTGAAGGTGTTTGCAGAGCTGTTTGTGTGGAAAATTATTGTTGTTTTCTCCATCTTCCTTCACAAAGAGGTGGTTGGTGTGTCTGCTGGAGTCCTCTGCGCTCTGGCAAAAGTGGCAAGAGCACTGGGAGAGGTTCCTGTGTCTGCTGGGCTGACTGTGCAGCAATGGGAGCACTGCCAGTCTCCCTTCCTTGACCCTTTGTATCACAGCTAGTCCTGGCACAAATGACTAGTGGCGTCTTTAAAGAGTGGTTGGGGCTGGGCTGCTGAAAGGACTCTACTAGAGATCAGCACACGGTTTTCACTGACTTTTTTTCTGATCAGCTGGGAATCTGGCTACTTCCAGTCCCTTTGGAAGTCCTGGGGTTTGGTAGGCTTCAGGAACACGTGCGTGTGTGGGAGCTCTAAGTTATAGGCAGTGCTGCAGCCTCCTCGCACGCAGGAGACAGCAGGCTTCTTGTTTCCGAAAGCTGCCTCGGGTATGTCCAGGCTAGTGGTATCGTGACATAGATAACACTGTTGCTTGCAACATTTGAAAACAGGCTTTTAGTGTTTTTCTTGATTGCCCTTTTTTTCTTTCCTCTCAGTTCAAACCCATCTTCCTCAATACTATTGACCCCTCACACCCACTCGCTAAACTGAACAGAGCTACCAACACTCAGAAGTGCATCCGAGCAGGGGGCAAGCACAATGACTTGGATGACGTCGGGAAAGATGTCTACCACCACACCTTCTTCGAAATGTTGGGGTCCTGGTCCTTTGGGGATTATTTCAAGGTAAAATAGGCTAGGTGCAGCTCTGAATCTCTTGCACAAAGTTACCTGTCTCTATGAACTCAGCAGAGCAATTGCCAAGAGGAAGGAGAATGTCTTGGCACAAAGTGGTTCCTAAGGTGCGTGTGGCTCCTTTGGAATAAACAAGCTTGGAAGCTGCCCGGACCCTGCAGAATGTTTTGAGATTAATTACTTAAGGTTTAGAAAGCTGATTATATTAACTCTGCCAGTTTGGAGTCTTCAGGCAGAGGTTTTAGTGGCTGTCCTGGAGCTGTGGGGAGTTGCATGTGCTGTGCAACTACGATGGACCTCAAACAGGAGTGATTATAAAACAACAACATCCTTTCTGAAGCGTCTTGCTAGTGTAGGGTTCATATTCGCAAAGGTGATGTTAAGAATACAGCATAACAGCAGAATTCAAAGGTTTTTTGGGGCAGCAAACATGCTAGGAGTTAACTTGGTTGTGTCTGGAAAGCCATATCAGATGTTTCTTGTGCCCTGATCACTGCATATAGTGGTTTGCCTATTTCTTACGCCAAAAGTCTGGAAGTTTTTGGCTGTTTCTTTGTAGAGAGCTGCTGATACCTACACTAGCCGGTACTCTGCATGTGCAGGTGCTGCACGTTGAAGAGAAACTCTGTTTGCATTCACTTGCTGACCTCATCTTTCCTTCTGCAGGAGCTTGCTTGTAAACTGGCACTGGACCTTCTCACCAAGGAGTTCGGCATCCCTGCTGAAAGACTCTACGTCACTTACTTTGGTGGACATGAGGCTGCAGGACTGCAACCAGACCTGGAGTGCAAGCAGATATGGTTGAATTTGGGGTAAGGCCTTTAAGTGAGGAAGGTGCATGTTTTGATGAGCAATAGTCATTCAGAGAAAGATGGCAAAGCACATATAACAGGAGGTTTTAACAAAACTGAAGTGTCACAAATAATGTTTGCAGGGTGGCAGAGCTGCAAAGCCAAAGGGAAGTACTGGTATTAGATAGAAGAGACTGAGAGCTTTCATTTCAAAATCTCTTGTGTAAGCTTAAGAACATAAGTGCCCTGCTGGGTCAGATCGATGGTCTGTCCAGCCCAGGGTGCTGCCTCTGACAGCAGTTGAGAAGACGCTGTTCAGGGAAAGCAGGCACGCCTGACTGCGGCCTGCACTCTGCTTTCCTCCTCCCACCCCAGCATCCACAGTCACTGGATTAGTTTGTAGAAGGTGATCCATCTATTCGCCTTAGCCTCTGTTTGGGGCCCGGCTCCTTCAGAGTATGTCTGATTCTGTTTTGAACTTGTTGGACTTTTCTAAATCTCAGTCGTAGTCTCCCACCCAGCCTTGTCCTGTCCAAATTGAAGAGTCCTACTCTTTTCTGTACTCTCTTTGTAAGGCAGATGTTCCACCCCAAGGTAGTTTTAGTTGCCCTCCTTTATACATTTGCTGCTTCTACCTCACCATCCCTGAGTTGAGGAAGCGAGAACCGCACACAACACTGAAGCTGTGGGTGGGCCGAAGCTTGATGTAGCAGTGAAATGATGCCTTTGGTCTCGTGGCTGTAGTCCTCTCTGAATCCTGCTACTGACCCCGTGTCACACCTCTACGCTGTGGGGCCAAACCTGCCTTGGCGTGCTTTAAAGTCGGAGATCCGCCTGTCTTCTTGCTGGTGGATTCGCTGAGGTGTTTATGTAGGCCTCTGCCTCCATCTGGGGCCAGTGCTGGGTGCTGATGCTCGCCTGATCCTCCTCAGCAGGGAACCTGGGTGGTAGGATCTTAGATTGGTCTGGGTCAGGACCCTGACGATTCGTCTGCTCATCCAGGGAATTAGTGAGCTGAGATTTCTCTGGTGTAGCCCTTGGTTGGGGGAATTCTTGCCTTGCTGTAAGTCTCTGCTGTTCAGGAAGAGTTTCTTGTTACAGGCTGGCTGAGGGCAGGATTCTGCCTGGCAATATGAAGGATAACTTCTGGGAAATGGGAGACACAGGCCCCTGTGGCCCTTGCAGTGAGATCCACTATGACCGGATTGGGGACAGAGATGCTTCACATCTGGTCAATCAGGATGACCCCAACGTCCTGGAGATCTGGAACCTGGTGTTCATACAGTTCAATAGGTGAGCCAGACCTGCTTCCCTCCCCAGGCTGCTCTGGCTTGGCGTGGGAGGTTGCTCGGACTGCGTACTCTTTTAATTGCCCCTGGCTTGCTCGCCATTCCCTCTTGTCCAGGAGCTGTGTGCTTTGTGATGCTCTGTCCCCTGACCCACCTGTGCAGAAGAGGTCGGTCACATTGGCTTTGGGGACAGACTGGAAGTATTTTCTCAGTTCATCTGCCAGGAGTTCAGTAGGGAATAAGTGCCATCCTGCTCTGGGTCCACGTTGTCATTGAGGGTCTTGTTAACTATATTTCATCAAAGTTGTCCTTTGTGTGGCTTGTGTATGGGCCCGTGTCATAAATCTGATGGAAGAAAATCTCTTGGAGATGAGGAGAGGGATGGGGTTTCCTCTGCAGAGCCTCCATCCATAACAGCTCATCTTTCTTTTTGTGGCTGGGCAGGGAAGCTGATGGGACACTGAAACCTCTTCCTAAGAAAAGTATTGATACTGGGATGGGCCTGGAGAGGCTGGTCTCTGTGCTGCAGAACAAGATGTCCAACTATGACACTGACCTTTTCCTTCCTTACTTCGAAGCCATCCAAAAGGTACGACCTGGGGAGTCTGGGTCTGGGCCTGACCCAGCTGCAGCCATTCCCTGAATCCCTGGGGAGATGCGTGGGGCTGATCGGACAGGGCAGTTATGTCTGCAGGCCTCTGCTTTACCAGCTGCTGCGAGCCCATGGGTTTGTATTTTGCTGAGGATAGGAACGCAGGCTGGCGCAGTAACTGCTGCCATGGGGCGTGTTTCCAGGGGAAAACACGGGACAGTGAGCGGTGCAGCTTTCCCAGGTGTTTCCTGTGAACTGTCGTGATGGCACACTCCTTGGTTCTCTCCGAGTGGGAGATGCTCTGCTGTCCCGTGGGCCAAGGGCCATCTTTTTGCCATGTGATGCTGCTGACCCAGAATCAGGGTTTGTCTTTGTCTCCCACCTGGAACATGCTGATCTGTAGAAAATCTGCCATAAACCATGACAGTCACTTGCAGAACCAGTGTGCTGTTGCTGCATCTTACTGGGTGGGGGCCATGTTACCAGTGCTGGGAACTCTGTGTGCAAGTCCAAGCCTTTTTTTCCTCCATGGAAGGGGCAGAGCTTTCTGGCTGCAGATCGTGTTGGAAAAAAATGCAGGGAAAAGAGCCCAGGCTCCTGCTGCCGCTGAAAAGGATGAGGTGCGGAGCTCCAGAGTTGGAATTAGAGGGCTGCCTTTCTTCGATGTTAAAACCACTGGCTGCACACAGCCCATGTGTCTTTGTCTGCCTTCCTGCAGTGTGCTGGGAGCGCGGCTGTAGGGACTGTGCCCATGGTGACAGGCTTACACCACGTGCAAGCACTGCTTTGTCACAGTGCTGTCTTTCTCTTGAGTATGGATAAAACACCCTAAAAGAGGGAAGCTGGGACCCTCTCCCATATGACAGAATTTGAAGTTTCTTGGCTGGGCAGGTTATGCCAGGCCAGAGTCTGTGGCTGCGGACAGTGGGATGGGGCTGGCTTCTGAGGCGCTTCCCTGTTGTTCTGCTGTGTTGCTGCTCCCTGCTGTCTTTAAGCATCCCCTTTGCCCACTGCCTTCTCTCTGCGCAGGGCACGGGCGCCAGGCCATACATGGGGCAGGTTGGTGCTGAGGACGCCGACGGTATAGACATGGCCTACCGCGTGCTGGCTGACCATGCACGGACCATCACGCTGGCCCTTTCTGATGGGGGCAGGCCTGACAACACTGGCAGAGGGTAAGAAGGGAGCTGCCGCTCCCATTCTGTTCAGCACGTCTTCCCTGCGGGGTCTGGGATCTCATGTGTCCCTGGGATGTCTTTGAATTCATCATTGAAGCAGCAGATAGCAAAGTGTTTGCTCAGTATATTTGACGCTTGAATCCCTGTGGCAAGGTCCGCCCAAAAGGCCAAGACACACAGGTCTGAGGGTTCTTGTGAGTACCAGTCCTGCTGTGTCAGCCCCCAAAAAGCATCACTGTGGGCAGACAGCCACAAAACCCTGCTTGGTGCAGTGCTGCTGTCAAAAAAAAAAACAAAACAATAAAGTTTGGGCCGGGGGGCTGTGCTGTGGGTGCCACTGGACTCACAGGACTGACTCGTAAGCAGTGAGTCTGGGTCATGGAGCTGGGGCCTGGCACCTCACCTCTGGCTTGCTGCTGGTGTGAGCAGCTACTTGAGAGAAAATGTGGGGAGAGAACCCTGGTCCTGGGAGAGGGCACTGGCAGGTGGATGCTGGTGGATCCCCTGAGAACAGCTCAGAGGTGTAACGTTTGCATGAGGAGCTCTGCTATTCCCTAGGTATGTGCTGAGGCGAATTCTCCGACGGGCTGTGCGCTACTCCCATGAGAAGCTCCATGCCCCCAAAGGTTTCTTTGCTACTCTGGTTGATGTGGTGGTGCAGTCACTGGTAAGTTCTTCCCCAGCTCCACTGTAGCTGCTGAAGTCTTCCTCTGCCGACGTGTGCAGATCTCCATGCTGAAGGATTAATCCTCTTGGGTCTGCAGGGAGATGCCTTTCCTGAGCTGAAGAAGGACCCAGATATGGTGAAGGACATTATCAATGAAGAAGAGGATCAGTTCCTGAAAACACTCAGCAGAGGACGTCGCATCCTGGACAGGAAGATCCAGAGCCTGGGAGACAGTAAAACCATCCCTGGTAAGGCTGTGACTTCTGTCTGGATGCACCAAAAGGCATTTCTCATCTGGGACCGAGTTAGGGCTCAGCTGGGCTGGGAACTGAGAGATGGTGGAAAGCGTGAGGGACAGAGTTGGAGTCAAAAGACTGTTTCTCAGAGCTGGGCCACCCCTCTCTCCTCTGGCCTGTGTTCGCTTGCTCAGGTTTCTAAGCTGCCCAGACACAACACGATAGTGTGATCCCTGTGCTGCCAGTGAGGAGCCTTTTTGATGGTCATGTTCAGCAGACCTGTTCCCTGTCCCGCCATAGCGCCGAGCCGGTTGGGTGGGACAGAGCCAGTTGGAGAGCGGGGAAAGGAGCGGTGTCTCACGGTACAGGACTGCTCTGCTTTTTCTCTGAAGGTGATACTGCCTGGCTGCTGTATGACACCTATGGTTTTCCTGCGGATCTCACTGGGCTGATTGCAGAGGAGAAGGGCCTTGTTGTGGACATGGAGGGCTTTGAAGAAGAGCGGAAAAATGCACAGGTAGGTAACAGCTCCAGGGGGAGCTGGTCTGAGAGTGAGCAGGGAGGATGCCCTTCCTTGTAGTTTGCAGTCATGAGTCTGGTCCTTTCTTACTGGGTCTGCTCACACCCCTTGTGCCCCAGTGGAAAGACCAGGGCACGGCACCGCAGTTGTTGTGGGACATGTCTTTTCTGAGCAGCTGGGGCTGGTTTTGTTTGCTAACGCTGTGAGGCCCGGGGCCTCGAGCTCAGCCTTCAGACAGTTGGTGGAGTGCTGGGAGCACCTCGCCACTGTCCTGTTCTGGATAGGGAAGTTTGGGACTTCCCTGTCCGAGGAGCAGTGTCCAGGCCTGCAGCTTGGGTGCCTCTCCCAACAGTTTGCTGCAGCAGCAGTGTGTGGCATCGACCAGCTGGCTGGGTACTTGCCTTGCTCTTGCTGGGCTCAGGCCTGCTTTGTCTGAATGCTGGTAGCGCTGGAACAGCCTGCTCTGAAGTCAGAAAGCGCTGACTTCAAAGTCAGGAGCGCTCCAGCTGCTGGCACACAGCTTCCCAGAGCAAACTCTGAACCAAGGAGTTCTCAGGGATGTGAGTGAGGTGTGCAACTAGGCTGGTGTGCATGGGCCAGTGCTGAGGTGGGGTTTCTCAAACTTGCGTGCTTGTCGTTGGCAGCTCAAATCCCAAGGGAAGGGTGCCGGAGGGGAGGACCTCCTCATGCTGGACATCTATGCCATCGAAGAGCTAAGGGCCCGAGGGCTGGAGGTGACTGACGACTCGCCAAAATACAGCTATGCTTCAGATCAGAGCGGTGCCTATGGTATGAAAAAACCTTCTCGGAATCATCCTCTGCTGCCAAACCTTTCCTGGCGTGTACCCTCACCAAGATCCCCTCTGGGCTCACCTTTCCTGGGACATGGAGGTGGGAGTGGAAACATGTGCAGGTGAATAGCCTGCTTTTAACAAATCGAGCAGGGAAAGAGTAGGCCAAGACTCTTCAGGTCTGTTGTTGCCAACTTAAGGGAATTCCAGTTCCCTGCAGCTTTGCGACTGCACACTCCTATGTTTGTGTTTCCTAGTTGCTCCTTTGCCAGTGCCACAGGAGACTGCAGTTTCTGTTTGGTCTGTTAGAGGGTCCTTGACCCACTTGCTCTGGCTCTTGCTGCTAATTCTTCAATTTGTTGGAGATTCAGGAGGCCCCAGGCTCGTAGCAGCACACATGGTTGACTTTTACCGCATAAGTGTGAAAGGAGGTGACGGTCCCTGCTCTCCCTTGGAGAGCATTGAATGAAACTCCCTCTTGTCCAACTAACGATTGCCCTAGTTCTTTCTCCTTACCCCCTGCAAATGTAGCTGCCATGAGCTCCTGCAATAGCTGGGAGGTGTTGCTATGAAGTTCTCCTCCCATGTGGTGTCTACAAAGTTTTCGTGTTTTACTGACACTGCCTGTCATCCTGGTGACAGATTTTGGGAGCCTCGTGGCCACAGTGAAAGCCATCCGCAGGGAGAAGAAGTTTGTCGAGGAGGTATCCACTGGCCAGGAGTGTGGGATAGTGCTGGACCGGACCTGCTTCTACGCCGAGCAGGGTGGGCAGATCTATGACGAGGGCTACATGGTCAAGGACGATGACGGCAGGGAGGATGTGAGTGGGCCTGAGAGCCTTTCGCTAGACTCGGTCTGACCTGGGGCCTGGGCAGGTGCGTGCAGAGAGAAAGGGGCCAAGCAAGCTCCAGCAATTTCCTGTCCGTGGCAGGTGTCAGGCATTGCACAGGTTTCCTTCTCGGGGGTGCAGCATGGCACAGATGTGCTGGAGTTTTGTTCCCCTTGCTTCTTGGGGAACTGAACTCTGTGCTGCAGCGTCAGTCTATCACCAGAACGTGGGTGCCTGCGGTGGTGGTGCTGGAATAGCTGTGCGGAAGGACAGAGCTTTTGAGCTGTGATGGGGAGCTGAGGTGGGGAGCTCTTTCAGCTCTGCTGTGCCCCATAAGCATGCTCCACCTTCATTCTCTTCTCTGCTTTGCGGCCCTGTGTGCTGTGCCTGGGGACACTCAGCTTTCTCCTGTCACACACACCAGTCTGGCTTCTCAGCTGAGACCTTTCCAGTTGCAGCTCAGACCTGTGGCTGGACTGTCTGTCTCCCCTTGGCCTCTCGCCCTGCTCACCGGTGCATTTCCCCCTTTGTACAGAAAACAGAATTCACGGTGAAGAACGTGCAGGTCCGAGGAGGTTACGTGCTTCACATAGGAACTCTATACGGAAGCTTGAAAGTAGGAGATCAGGTCCACCTGTTTATTGATGAGGTGAGTTCAGACATGGTATAACAGATGGCCTCATCTTTTTTCCCTGGATTTTGTCTCCTTTGTTGCCATTGGTGCCACTTGGGTGGCCTGGAGTTTGGGGCCTGCTCTCCCTGTGGCACACGATGCAGGCAAGCAGTGTGGCCCTTCCAGTCTGGCTGACTCAAGGCCTCTCCTGCCTGGCACCTGGCTTTCTCTTACCACGAGGCAGATAACACCCCGCTGGCTCAGAGCCACACTCGCTGGGTTTTGCTGACCAGCAGCAGAAACACGTTTTGGGTCACGGCTGGGAGGTGGAGCCGATATGGTGCTCCACTGCGTGGTGGATGACAGCAGAGAGCTGGGCTGTCTGCCCCGCTCCAGACATTGCTCCAGTGGGCTCAGCCTGCTGAGTGAGTGCTGGGTTGAGCCTCATCTGCAAAATGCATTTCCCTTCCCTGTAGAGGCAGTACCTGTGGAGCAAGAGGGGAAGGCTCCCATCTTGCAGTGCTTTTCCCTGCTGAGTGTCTGTGATCTGGTCTGTCCCTGGCCTCTCTCCAGACAGGCCTAACAAGGGGACAGCCAGGGAAAAGCCATGCACAAATTTGGTGGGGAATGTCCTGCTCCCTTAGCTGAGGCTCCAAGGCAGCAAGCATGAGAAGTTGTTTCTGGTCTCCTGAGCTAGTTTAGGTTTCTGTTGGAGCAGCGTGTTAACCTCCACTTCTGCTGCTAGAGGTGATCTTGGCTCCGCAGTGCGGGACCCCATCTAACAGCAGCTTCCTCCATCAGACTAGGCGGAGGCCAGTCATGAGCAACCACACGGCCACCCACATCCTCAACTTCGCCCTGCGCTCAGTGTTGGGGGAAGCTGACCAGAGGGGGTCGCTGGTCGCGCCGGACAGGCTGCGGTTCGACTTCACAGCCAAGGGAGCCTTATCTACCCAGGAAATCAAGAAGGTCGAAGGGATCGCCAACCAGATGATTGAGGAGGCAAAGGTGGGTATGGCTGATGGGTTGGAAAAAAAGTATCTTGAGTCAAGTTTTTGGATGATCTCGGGTGCTGGATGTTTGGCCCAGCAGGAGTCTTCTCAGCTGCTGATGCAGTACTGTGCACAGATTGGCATCACCTCAGAGGATTTTGAGGGGGAAAACTCCACTGTTCACTGGTACCGAGCCCTCTCTAGGGTTGGAGTGGTTCCCTGCCTGCTCTAGTGTCACATTAGCTACAAGAGCAAAGAAGTTTGGCAGAGTAGGCCTGGTTGGATTTACAGTGTAAACCCAGACCCTCCAGTGATGTCCTCAACGGTGAGAGAGTTCCTCTGTCTGGTACCAACCCTGTGTCAGAACAGACACTGGAGGACCCTGTGCTCTGCTCAGGAGTCTGTGGTTAGAAACCATTTGAATGCACAGGAGCACGGTGGGTCTGAGCAGGCAGTGTATCAGGAATTTTGAAGATGGGGCATCTGTCAATGACTTTAGGATCCCTGCAGCTCAACAAACCCCAGCGCAGAGGAGGGATGTAACTTCCCTTTTAGGATTTTTCAGAATAAGTCTGGATTCCCTGGGAACGCAGGCCCGCAGTCACAGCTGAGAGGACCGGCTCTTACCTGCATCTCTTTCCTGTCCTCTGCAGACTGTGTATGCCAAGGACTGCCCTCTCGCAGCAGCCAAAGCTATCCAAGGACTGCGGGCAGTTTTTGACGAGACCTACCCTGATCCTGTCCGTGTGGTCTCGATTGGCATCCCTGTGGAGGAGCTGCTGGCTGACCCCTCTGGCCCCGCAGGCTCCATCACTTCTATTGAGTTCTGCGGAGGGACGTGAGTATCTGGAGAGGCCGTGGAAGGCGGCGGGGTGGCTGAAAGGGAGTCCCTGGGGAGCCCGAGCTCCCGAGGGCTGTTGTGAGTGCCGTGGGCATATGCTGGGCACAGCCAGGGCAGAGCTGGAGGTGGTGATGATGCATTCCCAGTCCTGAGTCAAGCAGCGTTTCAAATCAGCCTTCGCAGGCAGGGAAATTGCCTGTGTGCTGTACCTGCCCACACGCATATTCTTTGGCAGTGCTGGGAACATAGCCCTTGCCACCCTTTCCTCACTCATTTGCTTTTAGCGGCTAGGTTGGGTTTTCTGCCTGTCCCCACGCTTGCTGTATCTCCCTGGCAGGGTGGTTTTCTTGTTTCCATGCT
>NW_009210144.1:11560-15446 GCF_000690835.1 Fulmarus glacialis
TCTCTCTTCTTGTGGGTCTTTCTGGGTTCTTTCCAAAGGCACTTGCAGAACTCCAGCCATGCTGGCCCCTTTGTGATTGTTTCAGAAGAAGCAATTGCTAAAGGCATCCGGAGGATAGTTGCAGTCACCGGGGCCGAAGCTCGGAAGGTAAGGGGAGGCAGGAGAGATCCTCTGTGAAGTCCCACATACTAACCCTGTGCCAAGGTTCCTTTTGTTCAAATTTGCACAGTATCTCTGTTGGGATACTCAGCACCAGGGAGAACTGGCATGAGTGTCTGAGGGACTTGTGGAAAAGGATGCTGCTGTTAGCGAAGGCTGTGCCGGAGGCCCCTGGCTCTGCTACAGTCAGAGGAGAGACCTGGGAGGGAAAAAGTCTGAGCTGTAGCTGTTGTATTAGTGTGGCAGAAAGGCCTGGCGTGGGAAAGCTGAGCTGTAGCTGTTGTATTAGGGTGGCAGAAAGGCCTGGCGTGGGTCCGTGAGGTGGCTGCAGGGTTAGCTCAGGTTCCTTTGCAGAATGCGCTGCAGATCTAGAGCCCTCAGCAGCTGGCAAGATTGGCAGAAGAGTTGTGCAGTCTGAGAATCCAGTCCTCTGCTGCAGGAGGCAGGTGGCTTTGGTCCTGGGCTTCCTGGAGTGGGAGAAGGGGCTTGATGGGGAGATGGTTTTCTCTTTTTGGAGGATCTCGGCGTTCCTTCTGGCAAAGAAGAGTCTGGGGGCCTGTCTGCCAACATCACACCCTGGTTCTGGTCAAGCGCTGCCTGCTTTGGCTCTGCTCCTTCCCAAGGAGTTTCTGAACTCCATCCTGGGGCTGCAGTATTCTTCACCCCTTCTCATGGTGGTGGCCAAGAGCCCAGCCTGCTAAATCTCCTGCATGACTTAACTCGGATTGTATTCTGCTAGGCCCTCAGGAAAGTCGACAGCCTCAGGAAACTGTTGTCAGCCCTGGAGGCCAAAGTGAAGGTCCAGACCACTCCCAACAAGGATGTACAGAAGGAGATCACGGATCTCAGTGAGGTGAGGATGGTAGCAGTGCTCTGCCTTCCCAAAGTGAGTGGGACCTTGATTGCCCGCACTGGGTGGTGTTAATGAGGCCCAAGTTCAGCTTCCTGCTCCTGTCTGAACAGAGGTCCCAGCCCTGTGTCCCATGGGTGCTGCAGCCAGCACCTCATGCCTGAGTTGTCGGGCCCTTGGGAGAGGAGGGGAGGTTCATGAGTGTGGTGCAGCATCCCCTGCCTCCTGCCATGGTCGCCGGTACCTCTAACCCTCTCCACCCACTCCTTTTTTGCAGACACTGGCCACTGCTGTTATCCCACAGTGGCAGAAAGATGAACTGAGAGAGGCTGTTAAAGCACTGAAGAAAGTTATGGATGACCTGGACCGAGCAAGCAAAGCTGGCATTCAGAAACGAGTGAGCCCTGGGCGGGAGTAAAGGGACAGTGTGGGAGGGCTGCGGGGGGCTCCCTTGGGAGCTCCACTTGTGTCCGATGTGGAAGGGAGCTGAGCTGTGGGGATGCCCCTCACTCTGTTCAGCCTTCCAGCCTCTCCTGCGCCCTCCCAGGGCATGGCTGCCTCCACGCCTGTTCCCTGAGGTGAAGTGCTGGCAGCATGTCTTGAAAGTTGGGGTGCTCCTGCCCTAACAGTGCCCCTGGGTGCACAGTATGGGTGGTGTGTGGTTCTTCCTCCTGGATCCCGTTGGATTTTCCTGGAGGAGGAATCACGCACAGCACTGCTGCTTGCCTTGCAGGCCACACACCCACCTGCCATGTTTTGTTCCTGGCTGCAGAGCATGGGGCTGCTCTGGGCTGGGCGATGGGTGTGTTGGGGCACCTGAGGGTCCTCTGTACCTGCAGGGAAGCTCTACCCAGGTGGTTCTTGTGTCCATATGCGATGTGTGTGCTCTAGCATCTGACCACTGTTGTCCTCAGGTGCTGGAGAAGACCAAGCAAGTCATCGAGAGTCACCCTAACCAGCCGTTGGTCATCATGGAAATGGAAAATGGAGCCTCAGCAAAGGTATGGGAAGGCCTGGTCTCCTCGACGATCTTCCTTGTGCCTGAGGAGCAGCTGGGTGGTCTCTGTTCACTTGGGGAGATGGTGCCGTGTTGCAGAGCTGTCTCTTGCCTCCTGAGCCCTGAGCAGTGGCTAGTGAAGAGGGGGAGGACCACTGGGATACTCTCTGCGTCCCACCTCGTGGACTGACACATGGTTTGCAGGGGTGGGGGGGGTCTTGACCATTTGCTGAGCTTCCAGACCTGGGGGTGGATAGGGACCCCAGTAGAAATCACATTGTGTCCCAGGTAAGACCCATCCTGGAGCATTCACAACACTAAAATGCAGGCTTAAGGAACTCTGGACAGCAGCTCTGCCAAGCCACGGAGGTCGTGATGCTTGTGGCCGTTGCAGATCAGCTCTGGTACGGTGTCTTGAGCTGCATCTGTGGACAGGGCCAGGCCAGAGAGCTCCTGAGCGCTGTCTGCGGCAGCAAGGTTCAAATTTTTCTCCGGCCGGGGCTGAAACTGCTCCTTCCCTCCTCCATGCACAAGTTTCGTTTCTTTCTGAGCGATTTCTGTTGTGAGTAAAAGCTCCCTTGTGTGCGCTGTGCCGCAGTGCTGAGCCCAGCAAGTGCCAGGCAGCGGGGGCTGATCGTGCCCTGATGTACCACTCAAGTTTTAATGCCCTGTTTAAATTTCCGCTCTGTGAGTCTCGGAGCTGATTCTGCTTACAGAGGCCTGCTCCCTCTCTGTGGCTGTCCCCATCTCCACAATGCCAGCGCTCCTGCTCACCGTGGGAGCAACGCAGCGTTCTCCCTGGCAGAAGGGTGCTTCCCAGGGGATGGTGGTGCCGGCAGCCCGGGGAGCTGCGTATTCCCTATCCAGCTGGAGCAGCACGGCTTTGCTCACTGGAGGGCCTGCTCCCAGAGCTCTGTGCTGCGTCGCACTGTCTATGTGAGCAAAGGATGACGATCTCCTTGGGATGTGTGGCAGTCTTCCCGGTTTCTCCAGCGTGCCTGCTGTGTCTGATAACCCTTGCAGCTTCTTCACGCTGCAGTTGAGTCCTCCTGACTCGCTGCAGAACAGCAGCTCCCCTGCTGGGAGCTCACGTTGCAGGGCAGAGCGTTTTCCCCTCCAGCCCATACACTCGGGCAAAGGTTCACTTGCTTTGGGGCTGCATGGCCACTAATTCTGCCAGTTCCCGGATAACTGAAGGTGGGGAAATAAAAGCAGCTCCTCATTCCTGCCTCCTTGCAGCTGTGAGGGGATGCAGCCAGGGCTTGTGTCCCCTGCAAGGCTTCTGCACAGCTGGGGATGTGAAGATTGCTCATGTTTGGGAAAAGGAGCACTGCAGGCTGGTTTAATGCAAGTCCAGATGCCCGAGGTCTCTGTGGGGGCTGGAGCAGGGCTGGTTGCGAGCAGGGGGAAGGTGTGCTGCAACGACTTTGTCCTCCTACAGGCCCTGAACGAATCTCTGAAGCTCTTCAAGACTTACTCCCCCCAGACCGCCACCATGCTCTTCACTGTAGATAACGAAGCTGGCAGAATCACCTGCCTGTGCCAAGTACCCCAGGTAAGGCCGAGACTCTGCGTCTGCCTTTCTCTGAGCCTCGGTGGCGGGTCTGCAGCCTGCAGGCAGGAACTATCTAACACTGCACGGCCAGAACTCGTTTGGGTTGGCAAGAGCTGTGACCCTTGCGCTTTGGGTTATAATCAGGCTGCAGAGGGGTGGAAGAGGCGTTGTGCTCTGCCAACGGGGAAGGGGGAAGAGCCAGGACTTAATGGCTGCCCCTGGGCTGCTGGCCCAGCTCTTCTCCAGGAGATGCACCTGGAAGAGCTTTGTCCTGTTGTACCATGCCCGTGGACCCCCTTCCTTCGCTGCCGGCTGGGTTGAGGTC
>NW_009210145.1:0-72828 GCF_000690835.1 Fulmarus glacialis
TAAATCAACATTGTGACCAATCAATATAAGGAATACTTATAACAATCTTGCCTTAATACACTTTGATCAGATCTATTCTTATCTCAACCCTTCGAGCCCCACGTTGGGCACCAAAAAGGACTGTCGTGGTTTAACCTGGCAGGCAGCCAAATACCACGCAGCCGCTCGCTCACTCCCCCCATCAGTGCGGCGGGGGGGGAAAAAAACCCGCAGTGGGACGGGGAGAGAATCGGAAGGGGGGGAGTGAGAAAAATTCGTGGATTGAGATAAAGACAGTTTAATAGAACAGAAAAGGGAGAATAATAATAATAATGATAGAATATACAAAATGAGTGATGCACAATGCAATTGCTCACCACCCACGCTGACCGATAACCAAGTAGCGATAGGTACTTCCTGGATCACGCCTACCATTCATATACTGACCATGACGTCACATGGTATGGAATACCCCGTTAGCCAGCTGAGCTGGCTGTCCTGATTATGTTCCCTCCCATCTTGTGTACCTAGCTCAGTCAGTAGGCATGGGAGCTGTCCTTGGACTAGGAGGGCACTTAGCAACAACTGAAAACATCAGTGTGTTATCAACATTCTCCTCATACTAAATCCAAAACACAGCACTAGGAAGAAATTTAACCCTATCCCAGCCGAAACAGGACAATAACATAGACTTATCCAGAGAATTTCAGGCAATTAGGTTTTCAAGCAGTACCATATTAAAGTACTAGACTTGTGTGGTGACTATAATAAATTCCTTCCAGTCTTCTGCTGAGTGCATACAGGAAAAAAACAATTTCTGTATTACAGTCATAGAGAATGTATATTAATTTCCATTTAAAAGCAAACACCTAAGGTCCCTTTCAAGCAATCTGAGGCAAATTCTGACTGGCTATGTTCATATGCCCTCATCAAAAACGTTTGAATAGATACTCAGATTCAAAGCCACATGATGAAAGATGAACATCCACAGTTGAGTTTCCAGGAATATTCCAAGAGAGGCCCGTTCTCCAGTCCTCGAAAAGAAGGATTTTGCTGAATGTCATTGTCTAGGCAAGGGCTTCATCCACAGTTTAACACGAACACATTTATTAACATCACAGAATCTCATAAAATAGACTTCTCAGCACCCTGTATTGTAATTGCAATAAAAATGATGATGCATGAGAATACGTGCACACACACACGCTTGTGACTGATTGAGACTGTCAGGGTGCTTTTACATTGCATGTAAGCACTGCCAAAGGAGGATTCTGCCATTTTCCCTGATTTTGTTTGGCACTAGGCTCTTTTTTATTCCTAAGAGACTGGTTTTAGCTCTCATGAGAGTATTCGAGGATGTCAGCAACATACAAATAAATGCGTTGACAAATTCACCATAAACACCTTTTCTTCTTGGCTTTTCACGCAGTAGTGAATTTGAGCAGATTGCTAGTCTGCCCAAATTAGAGGAAGACAGCCTAAAAGTCATTTATGTTTTACAATACTTAACACTTTTTACTGATTTCATAATCAATAATGTTATGAAGTTGCTAGATATTGATCCCCAAAGACACTGCGCTGCATTGTTGATTAAAAAAAGTCTAAAGGGAAAGCCAGTATTTACTACCAACAAGGCCAGGATATAAATGAGTAACATTTTTATTTGTGATCTTTAATAAATCTTATTTCTTAGTTTATTGATCTAAATTATCTTAACTCAGTTCATCGCAAATATTCTGTATGAAAAATATAGCTTTCTCTTTTTAAAACTGCAAGCTTATTGATATTTTGTTTATTTAGTATCACACTGATGCCAGATTTGAAGTTCTTGCCTCAAAGTTCTACAGTTGTTAAAAAAATAAACTTTTGGTTTCCCCTCTCTCCCAGTCAGGCTTGAGACATTTTTTCCTGCATCATCTTCTCTGGAATCACAGAATGATGAACTATCATTAAAAAAATTCATGCTGAGAGAGACACTCAACATGGAAATTTTCAGTCTGAACACTTGAGGCTTGGCAGTGTCACAAGCATTTGAAATCAGAGAAGAAATTAAGCATTTCCTTGATACAGACATGACTTACCTTTTAAACAAAGTCATGCATCTTTTAAACGCTAGCCACTTTCAGCCCTGGTCATTTTTCACTATGGTAGCCAGGAAAATAAACCTGTCTTCTTGTGATATTTCAGAAAATAGAAGAAGGAGCTAGTTGCATCAAGACCAAGCATAAAGAAATTTACTGCAAAACTATTTCAACTATGTTGAAAATGCATAATAGTCTCACCACAGCTGAAGAGAAATTTTGCAATCTTCACATATAATGCCTCTTGCAGTGGTCTTGTTCAAGTCAAACTGTATACAAATGTGGAAGAGAAATGATTCAATGTCCACACAGTCTGTTCCTACTCACCTCTTTCCCGTCACCTTTGAACTCGCTTGCTAATATCACACACATTTAAAAGAATGGCAGAAAATTAAGACATTATTATTTTCCATGGGAATTTGCAGCTGGGTAGTGAAGAGACATGCAGATTAGGAGAAATTCAGCCCTTATACAGTCATTTTGACAGCTGTAAACCAGTTAATTAGTCAGTGTACAGCACACCAGCCAGTCAGTCACCTTGTATTCAGGGATGTCAAGGCCTGTCTTATCTCTTGTGCAACAAAGGAGCAGGAGGTTAGGTTATTCTTTGGGGAGGCTTGAACAAGGGAGACGGGATGCCAAGCTCCATTTGTTTTTTTTCTCACTAAACAACCCAACTGTACGCCACATCATGCAGAAAGATGAACAGCACAGAAGCCACTTTTGGTGCATTTTTATCACTTTGTATTTATACCTGTATCTCATTCACATCAACAAGATATTGTATCACACTATTTAAAGTCTCTGTGAGTGAATCAGAACTATCTCCTCTTCCCTCCCTTACACACTTTATTAAAAGGCAGTTTATCTGAATGAGAGTCTTAATAACTTGATATAAATTGATAACTCCCTACAGTCTTGAGAGATGGCTTTCCAGAGCTACCCCTTATTTAAAGTAAGCATGTTTGTATGGTACTTCAAGTCATGAGAAAATTAGGTTTCTGTCTACAGAATTGCCATAAATAATGCTGAATTCACCTGCCATTCTATGTTGCGGGATATGGATTAAAAAGAGTGCAAAGACTTTTGGGGGGGGAGGACATTACTGCAGGATTTATGGGGAGAACAGAATTGTGCAGGAACAAAGCAGCAGGATGGGAGATTCAGAAAGCTGCTGTAAGCACAAAATCATTTAGTGTTCTGTTCTGCAGAGTCCACAGCAACTTCAGTGACTGAACAATTCAAACAGACAGAAGGGGCTCTGGACAGCTATCAAAAGAATTCACACAACAATACAGGATCACAATCTGTATAGTTTGTTAAGTCAGTACATGGTCAGTCTGTAACGCATTCTTGTATGTCCAAGCAGCCCTTATTGGCCTGTGTTTCCCAGATGTATTCAAGTGGGTTTTGGCTGAGATGTGCATTCTGTAGTCTTACACAGCCACACTCTCTGATCGTAAGGCTGCTCCATTTAAAGTTAGTTTTTTGTTTATTGTTTTAAAAAAATCATATTGTCATTCAGCTGGCAGGACTGCAGGGATATCTGCTGTGTTCAGTAAAGAAAAAGCAATCAATGTGTTAAGACTACTGATACCCTTTTATTTTCTTCAGTGCAAAACATAACTCTGCAGATGTACACGCTGGAATAAATACCTGAAAAGATAAAGTACCTTCTTCCTTTCCAAACTGAACCATTAACGTTCTTTTGAGAGAGATGTCAAAAAATTCACTGCACAGATCAACAATGTTAAGAATCGGGCAAAGAAAATTTATCTGGATAATCTGCAAGAGTAATATAGTAGCAGCCTTTTCAGTTTAAGCCTATGATTTCCAGTTGCATGAATTTAAAGGTTACTTGCTACAGAAATGTAGCTACAGATATTGACAGAGTTATGCAAGTCATAAATTTTAAACAGCTGGCTGCTTGGAAAGAGACATCTGCTAAAAATGAGCAGAGGCCTCTTCTACAACTTCCTCTCAGAAAATCAGACCAAATACTGTTCGAGATCTTAGATCATACACAGCACAACACATATTTTTTTAATTAATCAGTATGCAACATTAAGGTAAAGCAATGGCTTATGCTACTGTGCCTGCAATTCCCAAAAGATAACTAAACAAGATATAGTAATGTATTTGTATTTCACATTAACCCATTGTAATAGATTTATAATATACTGTAATCTATACAAACACATTCTTATAAATTTGGTTTTAAACAAAGAGTATTGATTTAATATCCTCTTTAGAGGAATAGTGAACACCTTTTCTTTCTTTCCTCTCTGACCACACTGCACTAACATCTTAGAGTAAAAAATATAAAAGTAATAAAGAATATATTATTGTTGTAATTTCTCCCAGTTAATCATTTCATTATGCTGGACATTCCTATGGCTGCCTTCAGCCACGTACCAAATTGAAGTCAGGTATGTCCACTTAAGCTCACAAAGAAGAAAGGAACAACTGAGACAATTGTAAACAAGTTGTAAACATGCCAGGACCCTACCTGCACAGAGCTTAGCAAGAGGTGTGTATAGCCGTCACAGGCTCAAAGATACTATTTGTGAATATTAGAATGAAAAAGATCAAAATAAGAAGAGCATGGATCAGAGGGCATTTGAAGATGCTGATATGCTAAGTTTCTGTAGTGGCATGTTGGAAGACTTTCTGAACGAGAAAGCTGTCTCTCTCTCTGCTCAGAGAAACAAGAATATGTGCACACATTTTCGTAAGCAAACAGAATTTCTTCAACAAACTTGGATTATGGGTTTCTAATCCAAGTAGGCATGGGAAGTCTAGTGCTGTCATTATGCCATTTAACAAAACAAAAATAAAAAGGAAAAGTAATTCTTGTCTAATATGTGCCCTTTTTGCTTTCATACTTGAATGAATTGCATGGTTTTTGAGTATAAACAGATGGGAAATCAAATTGTACATCAATGACTTGTTAGCCCAAGCTTCCAGCAAACAGCTTATTGCAGAAGTTTGCCATAACCTAAGAGAATTTGGAAACTGCTTGCTTTATCCTTTATCCTTGCTCTGCTTTAAACCAACAAAAAGCTCTTTGCCATCAAACACCGATAAAATTAGACCACTCACCCCAAGAATATCCACGTGACTGAATAGACTGTGGATTTGAAACAATCCTTTTCATCTTTTTAAATACTATCCTTTCAGACTGCAACAACACAGAAACATGAATTTCTGAAACGCTGTTTGTATTGTATGAAGAGATAAATGAAGAGATGAATGGCTTCTTACCATGCTAACATCAGCTATAAATTTTTGGGAAAGACTTTAGATATTCAGTTCCTCTCCTCCCCCTCACCAGCTTTATAATTCTATTGTATTTTTAATTTGCAGCGATATAAAGAAGAAAAAATTATGCCCTTATATCTGTAAAACCCTACTGATGTTAGCTGATAGAGAAGATACAGAATGCAACATAAAGGCAATACCAGTGGGATTTTGGAGAAGGTGAAATAAAGATAACAATAATGAAGAAAGTTTGGGATTTTTTCCTCTTAAATTTGTGAAACATATGAAGAAAAAGACTTACATATCTAATAGTTCTAGTAAAGAGAACAAACTACACCGCACTCCAGACATTGAGCCTAATACAATCATAACTGTGAGATAAGCAAGGAATGTAAACTTTTCCTTTCTTTTTAAACAATAAAACAAAATTTTGAAACTTCCTGATTTTTTAAAAATGGCTTCTATAAGCAGCTCTGTTTCAAACATCTACAGCCATGCTCTGAAACTCTAACAATTGCAAAACACTAAAATAGTAAACCACAACTTTTCAAAAAGTTTGGAATCCTATTGAAAGACCTGGAATGGCAATCTTTCCTTAGTATCACGTAATTTCAAATGTTCCTACTAGTCTGAATCTCGGACACTACTTTCCTTCTTTTCATAAGAACGTTTTCTTTGGGGCTTCTTTATTTAAGCCAATCAAACTGACTTACACATCTATTGCACTATCCTTTTCCTGACATCATATCTCCACTGATAACATATCACTCACAGCCCCACCTCACTTTAAAACTTCAGTGCTAAAACCAACCAACCAACCAACCAAACAAACAAAAACCCACTACCTAGCCTTTAGCTGTTTATGATATGAAAAAATTAGCCAAGGATTGGCCAATTCTTAATTCTCCTCCAGTGTGCAGCAAGTCAGATAATGTGGCGATGGACGGCAACAGCTAAAGTTTCAAGAATCGACTTCCTCCCCTCTCTAAAGAGCTGATACAACACAGCTTAGACAATATGATCCTCGGCTGTGTGATGTATTATCACCTTCAGCCTTTGCAAATCTCGATGTGCCTGAGTGTGTGATATTTCCCTTGCTGAGTGGGAGCTCTAGGGAGTTTTCAATAACTCCTCCACCTATTTTTATTCCCGTTCTTCATCTAGCAGCAGTGTAGAAGTACAGCACATTTATGTCTAACAGGTTAGTACTGTACAGCAGGACCTACATATATTGATCCCCCAACATACCCAAATTAATCACCCCTAAGTATGTGCAAATATTCTGTAATACTAAATTACTTATATAAAGAAAGACTCATCCTGTTATAAAGACTACTTAAAACTGGCTTATAACATAATTGTACCTTGTCCTCTTTTTACTTTAATGCTCACTAGGCTCACACTTTACAGCTAGCATGTAAAAGGTACTTTTCTAGTATATTACAATGGAAGAGAAGCTGTTAAATAAAATGAAAAAAAAACCTTTTTTTGAATGTGTATGTTCATTTTATTATACTTTGCCTACATACTATCAAGTAAATAGAACAGACATTAGCAAGAGCAGTACAGATTTTATCGAAGCAGCAGCCTGTAGTGCTTTAGATTTATAGTTCTGGTTCAAAACATCAAATGACCTTACACTTGACTAGAAAAAACACGAAAAAAATATCAAGCATGTTTTTTCTGTGAATTGGTGAAAGTAATCTCATACTTATCTATTTTACATCTTTTGTGTGTCAGGAAAAAAAGTTGAAATAGCTCTTGGCCAGCCAAAAGAATTGTAAAACTTCATGAATTCAAAAACGTCCTGAAAGAAACAAACAATAATAAAACCTTTTCAAAGACTTATTATATAACATTGAGGAAAAAGTTTCATTCGTATTCAGCTTGAAGGATTTTTAAATTTATTTTAAACATCTGTTAAATGCAGATGGTCTTAGAAATCAATCAGATGATAAATTAATATTTATTTTTATTTCATTTTGAGTGAGATGTAGACACGTCCAAAGAGGGATTTGGAAGCAGTATGCCATGAGCTGCCTTTGGACACATCTCTATTCAAATTGGAGATATACTATTTCCTTCCTCACCTGTAACCTCCTCTGTCTCCACTTGCACAGAAGAAATGCATTTCCTTTGGCTATCTGAGTAAGATAAATATTTGAACAGTGGTGTCTTCAGAAGAGTGAAGACAAGGATGTTATAAAAACGACTGTGGAGAACGATGAGGGTTGATAGAGCAGGGGATAGACTACAGAGCTGCATGTAAAATGTGGTGAAAAATAATAATAAGGATAATAACAGTTTTCTTAAATATCCAGGTTAATCTGCCAACATTGTTGCTATTAAAAGAATTTTTTCTTGAAACAGCTAAAAAGACTCCAGTTCCAATGAGCCTTAGCATACCATCCGCCAATCTTGATATTTCAAAATCTTCCTCACATATTTTTTACAATTGACAAAATAGGACTTTACAAACAAAAAGAGAGCCAGAAAAAATAATCTATGACCTAATCATGCCCTTGCAATCTACTTACAATCACTGTCTATGCCCCACGTTTTTCTTCTCCCTTCCTACTGGTATGTGCAGCCCTATTCCAAACCACAAACACTTCTGTAAATCAAATTTCAGTAGGTATATTGCTTGTTTTCCTTACCTAATCCCACATGACAGGAATCAAAGAGTTGCAAGGATTAGAAGTTGGAGAACCACACAGATATGTACAAAATCAGACTTTAGGACAGTGTTCTCTTTTTTGCATCCTGTCGCTTTGGAAATATTCCTTTTTTCTTTCTCATACTGATGGTAAAAGGTGAAGATAATGTTCAAGACATTAAACTCACAGGAGTAAGAGCTAATACAGCTGCACTAAATCACCTAACACCTTTGTTCTTATCACATTTTTGTGTGCTGTCGATGACAACTGACAGGCACACAGAGTCACCGGAGAAATAGTTACACATTTTAAGACTATACACTACTAGCAGGTTAGAATTGTCAACTAAACACTCCTAAGTTTTATTTCACAATAACAGGGCAACCTAAGACTGCTCTACAGTGTTTATGGATTACCTCTTACTGTGTTGGTCTGTTCTCAGCCTACTGAGCATGTTCATAGTCTGCTGGAACAATGAGAAAGGAAAAGATAGTGCCTTTTTGTTCAATAACTTATTTGGAAGCACAATTTTGCATTTTTTGTCCCCTTTTAAAATACAGACAAAATGTTGGCAGATTTATCTCTGTATAATATAAGTTCTTTAAAAAAAAAAAGTATGCTAAAACACAACATGCTAACTTGGGCATAATATATCAGGTTTCAGGCAGAACAGAATTAAAAACCAAACAAGCCAATAGAAAATTAAAATTTACAATCATGCTTGCAGGAACAATCAGAAAAGTACAATTAGAAGTTATGAACAACCTACTTAGCATAATATTTCATTCTATTACAACTTGGGTGCAAATCTGCGTTTGAACAAAAAAACCCATAGAGATACCACCGGATGAGAATCTCCCTCTCACATTTACAATAGCATGTAGATTCAGTTCAAATTCACAGACGCAGATTACTACATGGTATTTAAGAAGGTGGGGAAAAGGAATAGCAACTCACATACTCTGCCTCCAGCAATGTCAGTCTGTTACCTATAGTGAATTCTTCAAGATTTCTACCCCAACTTGCATTAACCACATCAAATGTACCAGCTGCTGACTCCTTCCTTTTGTCTTTTGTTCTCTAAAGATACAAGTGAGCTATGTTATGTCCTTATACTTTGCCCTATCCTCCCCAATTGAATGTTCTCTAGATTGGGTCACCGAGAATTTTTAAACGAAAATTAAATCTGTCATTCTTCTTGAAAGGAAAAGGTTCATCAGTTTTTAATCAACTCTGCTCAAAATAATCAAAAGCAAAATGTACCTCAGCTCCGAAAAATTTTGATGTTTTCCTGTAGGAAATTATTGATTTGCCATTCTGAAGTGACTTGCCAAACAAAGAACATTTATTTATTTGAGCTTGATTGCTAAGGAAATGATGCCAATGTGATTACACTAAAGCACTGCTGCCTCTCTGCATTCATGAAAATCCTTGAATAACTTTTGAGACAGTTGATGACTACAAACAGTTTTGACAAAAGCAACAAGGAGACCCAAAGGCTATCAAGACCTTGCAACTTTATGGAAACAAGCCACTGCTGAAGTGGGGGAACCGTATACAGTTCCTGACTGCAAAGAACATTATGCTCACTTATTCTTATATCTCAGGGTCTGACTTACTTTTTAAGTTTTTAAAATGTGAAAAAAAAAGGGTGGTGATGGTGGTTTGTTTTTTATTTTATTTTAGCATATAGAAATTAATATTCTGTCTTACTGAGAACCATTTAAAATTTCATTTTACTGTGAATTTCAGTGTTTTGCTGTGTTCAGAAACAAAAGAAGAATGTGAAATACCAGGATTTTCTTTAAATAAGTGGGGAGAAAATCCAGGCCATGTTCTGGTCTTAATTTAGAGCTGCAGAAAAGCTGACGAGGAAACAATTTGAAAGCATCAATAGACAATCACAGCTGGTGGGAACCCCGTTCTTGCATTCATACCAGCTGATCTGACCTAGGTCGGCTCAAAGAACTGAGGTAACAGAAGTAACATAAAGCCAGATGTAACTCGAGACCTCCTCCACCAAGTGGTGGCTGCAATATGTTTTGTGATGAATGAGACAGCTGGGATCTGCTCTGTCTGGGATCTACTCTGACATGTTTAAAAGTAGTAATAGCATTAACAGTGAAGATTAGAAATATTCAGAATCATTCATGCCTGACAAGTTGGATCATAAGTTGCTCCCACATCCTAAGGCACTATAACAACTATGTCAATCAAAGAGTGAGTATTTAATACATCAGATAAGACCTGATGTTTCAGACATTTGTTTTAATTTGAAAGCAAGCTCTCAGTGTTCAAAGCTGTCAAGACATTGTGATAAGAAAAATTCTATTTCCAACCTTTTGCAATGCTAGAAAAAATTACAAAAATAAATCATGATGATCTGACTGATCATCTACTGATGATCTTCTTTATCATCTTTAGAAGATAACATCATCATACTTTAGAAGTAGATGATAGATGACATACTACTAAAGGGAATGCAAGGTGGATCCTACAATGCTATTAAAATGAAAAGTTAAATTATTCAGAATATTTGGCCATGTTCCTTACTTACTTACAGCTCTTACGCTTCCTAAGAGTCAAATACTGTTTATTTGGTTTTTTTAAACAATAGCAACTACTTTAAATACAAATTACATAAACTGGCAATTATTTTCTATTCAGGGATATGACTTTTTCAACTAACCTTTTTGGTTTATGCTCTAGATAGTATGTAGCAAATGGAACTTTTTCCCAAGTAGTAAGACAGATATACCATAGATTTTACATAGATTAAAATAATCTAACTGCTAACTGGTTTAGTTTTAAATTCTTTTTATCAGTTATTTATGTCTCCAAGTGGACAGCACATGTTTGGGACTCACAAGAGCTACCTGCAAGGGAAGAAAATATTAGGAGTGCCAGAAAAATACCTGTGGGTTAAGTAGCTGAATGGTGAGGAAGCTTCAATCCATAAAGGCACAGAGCCCATCAGCAACACTTCTTGTGTGTTGCCTTTGCTGTTAAAACTTCAGTGTGTGAGGCAACTAAAGAGAAAACTGTAGTTAAGTACCAACAAGAAGCATCAACATACTCATTGAAATTCATCCAACCTCCAAACCAATATAAAATATTGCACAGACTCGATATTATACTTGTCATTATAGAGCAGTTGTGTTGTCATAATTGTGACAGTCTAAGGAAATGAGCAAAACAAAGTCTAGAGAAAGAAGAAATCCTATCACCAACTGATAGGATTGAAAAAAAAAGACAAGCTCCTAGGCACAGAAGTTTATTTTTTGATCCCTTGCCTAAAGATGAAAATGTATCATGACAGCTACTGGCAAGTGCAAGAATGCAAACAGGGAACAATTCATTAACATTAAGACTTGTGCTCTTGATCTAAGCATATTACCTTTGCCCTAATTACACACAGACCTTTAAAGGATTAGCAAAATACTAATGTTCCTATGATCTCTAGTATGATACAACAAAAATGTTAGGAAGGGGTTAGGAAGTAATCTTGAACAAATAGCTCAAGCATAGTCCAAAACAATATTATTAGCTCAACTTTCAACTCACAGAATCATTAAGGCTAGAATGGACCTCTACAAATCTTCCAGCCCAAACACCCTGCTCAAGTAGGGTAAGATAAAGCAGGTTGCCCAGAACCATGTCCAGTCAGGTTTTCAATATCTCCATGTATGGAGAAGCCACAAACTCTCTGGGCAACCTGTTCCAGCATTTAGCCACCTCACAGTAAAAAAATAAGTGTTCTTGTTCCATATTGTTCATATGGAATGTAATGTTTTTTCGTTTGTGTCCATTGCCTCTCATTGGGCACCACTGAGGAGAACCTGGCTCCCTCTTCATTTCTTCCCATCAGGTATTTATACACATTAATAACATCCCCCACCTGACCCTTCTCTTCTCCAGGCTAAACAGTCCCACCTCTCTCAGCCTCTCCAGAAAGATGTTCCAGTCTCTGAATCATCTTTGTGGCCCTGCACTGGAGTTGCTCCAGTCAGACCATGTTTTTTGTGCTGAGGAGCCAAGAACCAGACCCAGCGCTCCAGGTGTGGCCTCCCCAGGGCTGAGCAGAGGGGAAGGTTCCCCTCTCTCAACCTGCTGGCAACATTCCTCCTGATGCAGCCGAGGATGCTGTAATTATCTTCATAGTTCATTACAGTTCAGTTCTTTTCTGATGCCTGTTCAAGAATCTGGAGTGGAAAATAAAACTGTTCCTTCAATAAAAATAAAATCACACACTTTATATGTTCAGTCACAGTGACCATTTATTTACACACTTTGTGCACCACATACTGAAGGTTAGCTGCTATAAAACTCAGCACAGAGGCCCCATTTGGGGAGGTCTACTTTGAAACGCAACAACTTCACTTTGTTCCAGCAGCGAACATATCACATCCAGAGAGAAGCAGCCATACTACATCCAGAGAGCTACAGCCACCATGGACTTCCTTACAAAGCAAGAAGAACTAAAATTATAGACCAACAAGTACATCTATATTATCTAATGACACTTGGTGGGGTTTTTTTGGGGGGGGTGCAGTTATGTCTATACTTCAGGGCTTTTAATGACTATAACTGATACAACTTAATGATCAGAATGAATAATTTTAGGCCAATTATTACAGAAATATTTTGTATCAAAATGGTTGTAGGTATATTTTTAGCATGAAACGCCATCCCATTGCAATGGTAACAAGAGAAATTCTTCTTCCCAGATTTGGCACATGGTGCATATATATATGTGTGAGGGATAAAGCTGTGTGAGGAACAGGAAAGGCTGGATTGATTGGCCTGCTGGAAATTCTGCTTTCATTCATAAGGCTTCTCATTAAGGTAAATCGTGAGTGATCCCATAATGCTGAGTTGAAAAGCTTGGCGCTGCTCACCTGAATGAAAATTAAAACCTCTCTTTTTCTTTTTTTTTCTGGACACTATATGCCACTAGTAAAGTATCTGCTTCAGTGCTGTCCTTCCCATCATAAACGCATCAGAGCAGCAGAAGAGTAAGATTTTTATTAGAGTAAGATTTTTTCACTCACAGCTAAAGTAAGAATAGAGTAACTTCTGTAAGGCCTTAAAATTGTTTCGTAAGGATTTGACCTACATAAGGGAAGGCAGACACCAATCAACTTTTTTTTAATAAAGTTTAATCTTACCCATAATTATTTGAGGTAGTTTTGTGGTTTGTGTGTTTTCTAATATGAGAGACAAGATACTTTTAGAACAGTTTGTATGTTCATGACTGGAGAGAGATTTTTGTGGAAATTTCAGGTGACATCACACAGCCAATAAACAGTTATGGAATTGCTAACTATAATGGAGATTTCTCAAGTGAGTTGTGAGTAGTGTAATGCCTGCATCAATATTCCATGTAAAATCACCAGAATTACATTATTGATTTGACTAAATTTATCGCTATTCTGATGATTCTGATCCATTGCTTTTGAAAACAATTTTAAATTAATAGCAAAGATATATTCTAGGTAATATGCTTCTGGGAGATTACTGTGCTTCTCAGCTGGTTATATCCACTCAGCCTTCAGTGTGCAGCTGCAAACACTTCTAAATTGTGTAGCAGTCTCCCACAGAAATCACCAAGAGTCATGTCTTATTGCTTTCATAAAATGTGGTTTACACCTCTCTGAGTAATTGAATTTTGCTAGGGTTATGGGCAGGCTGCATATTTGTGTGCACCAAAATACTATGCAGCCCTTGGGGAAAAGCAGTTCTTTCTATTGTATGAAGTCTAATCAGAGATTACTTTGTGAAATTTATGCTGGACATTTTTCACTCTAAAATGTTAATTAACAAGGAGATGATTTTGTCTAGAAGAAAAGTCCCATAGAGTTATAACTGTTCTTCATAGAGTTATAACTGCTCTTAGAGAAGTTTGGAAAGGCTTCTTGTGTATTACATAAATATTAAGTCTTTAATATATTCCATTACCAGTACAAGTATAAAACAACTCTTTCTACTGCCAAAAAAAAAAAAAAAAATTGGTTCCTAGGTCAAAATTTGACACCTGATGAAGATTACAAATGAAGAATGAATCATGCCAAGTGCATTAGCAGGGTTTTCCCTAATGTGGATAAATACTAAGAACTAAAGAAACCATCAAATTATTCACAGCTATGCGCAAGCATATTTGGAAGCAGACAGAGCAAAAGATAGAGAGAGAGAGAGAGAGAGAGATCCACAGGTACAAGTGTAAGAATGAATTAACAAGCAAACAAACAGGAAAGCTTGATCACACACGGTAAGGAGGAGAACAGGTAGAGGACTGAAATTATAGTCAACCTGTGACACTCAGCAGTCCATACCTACCAATGAACTTTTGCTCCCTGATTTTAATGGGTTATGGAGAAAACCTCAGTTCACTAATTTTTCTCCCCAGACTGTGGAAATAACAACACATCACAATTTTTGCTTGATGCTTAATATTTTTGACACAAGAGGGAGAGAACCAAGTTCTTCACAGAAAACTGAAACAGCACGAACAAAGTCAGTTGTATCAAACAAGCCGGCATCATATCTCCCCTTGTGAATACAGCGCATGTTTAAACTAACAAAGTCACTGAGTTACTTAATCCTCTCCCTCATTTTCATTAGTCCTGTTTTGCTTCTGTAAGAGTCCTGGCAGGTTATTAAAGAAAGTACTATTCAGCAAATAAATAGTGTAAAAAGCTACAATACAATTTCGTAAGTGCAATCAAGGCTGTCACGCTTAAAAATGTTTATATTGCTATGTATATTCCAGGAAAATCTTATAATTTCATATATCTTAACATCTCAATATCGCCTTGAACATTGCATTTCCCCACCAGTGGAGGCCAATGCTGTTTGGAAGGCTGATGCTGCTGTTTAACATTTGTTGACAAGGGACTGGTTCGGTAAATCTTGCCACAGCACAGCTCTCAGCCACATTGCTAGCAAAGATCCAGTAAACCCTTTAATACCCTAGGCGTTTTGTAACACAAGAGCAGTATTGTCAAGCCAACCCTCCCTCCTCACAGTCTTCAGGACGGTGGTACTGAAGAGAGCTCTCTGAGAGCTCCCATTCCCACCAGGTATTCCCAAGTCAGCTAGATATGAGCAAGCAGCACTCCTACCTCTCACGAGACCAGATCCCACTTCCCAGAGAGTAAAATAATCTCTGCAGCACCAGAATCCAATGGAAAGCCTAAGGACATGAGTTTGCTTACTAACAACTTATTAGAGACAATAATGAAACATTTCACATTGCCCTCAAAACCTTAACAAGTATTACACCAAGATGAGTAGACTGTACAACTTACGTGCAGACTGCTGAAGAAATGTACTGTCATCTACTTTGATCACAATGCTTGAATAAAAGCAAAGTTTGTATGCTATGGAAATTTTCAATTTTGTCCAATAAAGGGATTTCCTAAAGAATTTGGAAATGTTTAAAGAAATATGTCCACCTATTTTTTTCCTCTGCTGCAGCTCAGAGCAGCAGCTAGGTCAGATTCCTGTTCACAGGGAAATCAAAAAGTAAATTCTGATTCCTAAAAGGGGAAAAAAAAATCTTTTAAAGGTAAAACTTATGATATACTGTGCTCCCTATCAGGAAACAAACCTGAATGGCAGATTTTATTACTGAACAGAACTTAAATGTTTTATTTATTTACTGTAAGATTGACAGCTATTTGCTAAGCTGGACAAAGCTTTGAAATGCAAATGACCAAGCTTTTTCTCAAAATGAACACATCAGGAGCATCCAGGAGCTTCCACCTCTACTGCTTCTTATTTTTTTATTTATTTATGTTTTTTATTTTTACCGCACGATCTAGGAAATATCTTTGAAATAGAAACTTCTCAGATCTATTACCTGCAACCAATTAAATATAAAAGTGTTGTAAATATATTTTTCCCATGTTTTCCAGGACCTTAAAAGGCAAGGTGCTCCCCTCTGCTTGCTTTCTCTATTCATTCACTTTTAGCAATCTGTTAGCTTGCAACAAGTCTCCACCCAGTCCTCTCCAAATCCATCAGAATTTTTTTTCTTTTTCCGTCACCTCAGAGTCCTGTTCCCTACTTTACTCAGTAATTCCCCAGATGCTGCTTACACCACAGGTTCCCTCCAGGCCTGCCATGGTTTTCAGTCTGTACTGCACATTAGAAACTTCTTCCAGCTGTGCACACTCAGTTGCTCTTTGGAAGGTCACAATTTCTTCCAGCTCCATAGGATTTAACTTGATCCCCCATGCAGCAGCCAAGACAGGCAAGAAAGTACTCTTCCAACTTGTTGCCCAGTCACCTTTTGTGAACAGAACACAGAAGCATCTATCAAAAAGTATAACACTTTATATTCTGTACTTCAATAGTACTTTATAATACTACTTTAATACTTCAATTCCTCTCCACTCTCTTTCCTAAAGAAGCGAATGAAACACCACTGGAGCAGGTTGAAAGCAGACACACAATTTTGTAGTTTTCAATTTCTCTGTATTCCTTAGGAAATCAAGATTAAGTGATTCACTGGTATTTAAATAAAAATCAACAGGAAGGTATCAATATAAGTACCTTTTTTTGCATGAACTGTGGGTCTGTTTAAAGACATCCGAGACTGATGAAAAATGATGTAACAGTTTGACAATTTACAGATAATGAAGGGAAAACCACTCTTTTTTTGTTTTTTTTAAGGCTAAAGGGAGATGCCACACGAAGCACAGAAATGACGTGCTGGGGACCCAAGTGAGACAAGGGGCCCTTTCTGCCAGGCCGAAAAAGCTGAATGCTGGCATTCAAAACAGTTATAGCCTAACCAGGCATGATAGGCAAAGCCCAAAGCAGAAATGGTGGCACAGGGAAGGGAAAAGACCAACCCAAATGCCACATGTCAGACCAATGACAAGAACCAGCCCCACCTCCCAAGATCCCACGGGGTGCTCTTTTCAGTGATGCATGAGTAACTACCCCTTGCCTCAGTTTCCCTGGACAATATCTCTTTATCTGCCTGGAAATTCTGTTTGGGTAAAATGAAGACGGGTTTGGTTGGTGTGGGTTTCTCTGCGTTTTGGTTTTTTTGGTGGGGAGGTAGCTTTTAGCATTTGCCTGGGATTTTCCAGTGCCCAGCAGTTTGGTTAGAAACAATGCACAAGCAGCAAGCCCAGACCTTCAGGGAAATTTCTAGGTCACATACAAGGCTAATGTTTCCAGGAAGCATCAGACAAGACTTTTTTCTTACCTCTGTGAACCAACTCCTGTGAATCAAGAAAACATTTAAGAATATTCGTGCAAAAAGCTATAAGGAAACAAAATATTCCAAATGAATAAGCTTACAGAAGCAGAATGCATCAAATGGACACTATCTGTGAGTGAGTCTAGGACAGCAGAGAGGAATTGCAGAGTACATTATGCCTGTGCAGAGCCCAGGTATGCATAGCGAAGTCAAATAAAAAGTCTACAAGCTCATATAACTGCACTATGAGTGCCCATTTCGAGAAGCGCTTGAAGAAAAACTAGCTACCCATTTCTACAACTGAATATATTCAGACATTGGCTCTTAAATTCAGTTTGCTTTCTAACACTTGCATCTATCGTGACACCCTAAGGAAATATAAAACTATCTTTTAGTTGCCCTGATCTCATGTAGAGGAATCCTGGAAAGCCTCAGGCAGTGACAAAAAATGTATCCATCACAATAACCTGATCAGTAAGACATATCCAAGGAAAGAGAGCAAACTAATTCTTACAAATTCCCCTTTCTTACAGCCCTTGCATAATAGTGCTAGTTTCAAAATATGTCAGCCATAGTAATTCCTGTCCTTCCACAAAATATCTGAAACTTTTAGGTGTGTTGTAAAATGAGCAAGTAAAGCAGTCAAAAATGTTACAAAACAGCCACAATTCCAGTTGTTGCATGAAAAATTCAGTTCTAACAATGTGGTGGTAACATTGCATATCTCTGTATATTCTCAAATAGAAGGAAATTTTAATTTGTAAAGTTAGATTCCCATCCTCTTTTCAAGACAATTAACATTACAGAAATGAAAACGCAGTAGTCTTTGTTATTCATGCAGCAGGGCTGGTTAAAATCTCAGTTTATTTTACCCCCTGCATAGTCTTCAATAAATAAATTGTATTTCAATTTCTAAGGATAAAGATTAAGTCCCTGGATCCCTGTTTTCTCCTCTGAAGTCTGTGTTTGAAATTCAACCTTAAAAAAGTTCACACTTTCTGAAAGTGTGATCACATCTATTAATTCTACTGCTGAGTCTTGCCATTCTTTGGCGACATGGTTTGTTACAATTTGAGGGTCACGTTCTGCTTGTATTTATACTGTGGTACATCTGGAACAACTTGGAGCTGCAGAATAAATATGATGTAGATGACAAAAGAAGTTTTCCATTAGAATTGCTTTTAGAATAAATCTGTAGAGAGAATAAGGACTAAAACTTGATGCTGAATTGGAGATCAATTTCATTGCTTTGGGCTGAAACCGGAGAAGTCTAACCAAATATATAGTGACCCATGTGCTGAGCTGCATTAAGCCCTATTTGTTATTTGATTAGAGCTCCAGAGCCAGATTCTGATCTCTGCCCCAGCCAGTGCCAATCCTGCCTTCCCACCATTTGGGCCAGGGAGAAGTAGGGGAACACCTCCCACCCTGCCCAAAACCATGCAAGAGGGTTCCAGTTTGAAATTACTTATCCCCACCAGACAACTACATAGATCAACCCATCTGCTTGTCAGCTTTGCCAGTTTACCCAAACTTTTTCTGTCCCTGCTTAACTTTTAAAGTTGCCTCTGCAACCGATTTTTCCCTCTGGCAGTGCCAGTGCCGCATTTTTCTCTTAAAACTGTGGTGCGCATTTCTGCTTTCACAGAGCTCAGCTGTGGATCATTTTAGACTTAGACTGAACAGAAGAGGCTTACACGATGAAGTCGCTTTCAGGCGCCCAAGGATGCAGTCTCTTTGTAGAAGATAAGGCACTCACGCAGCAAAACACACATTTCCAGCAAAAGAGGGTGTTATTACTAACATTTCCTCTCCTGTGGACTTGCCAGAGCCTTCTGTCTCAAACGGTATCTATTCAACACCTCTCTAGGTATGTCTGGGACCCTGCTGCCTCGGGATGCTCACTATATACAAACATACTGCACAAATACATGCTGCAAGAGTGGCGCAGTGTAACAGGCTTGTGGAGAGCCCTTTGAGGAGTGCAGAGGGGACAAGCGCGGCCCTTGCGGGGAGTTTTCCTTTATCGCTCCTCTTTCTAACACTCAAACAATCACAGTTTGGCCCGTGTAAGGTCAACATCTCACACTCTTGTGCTCAGGACATACCGCAATTTCATTACCATCTAACAAATGTGGTCTTCTGATCCCAAACATCAGCTGAACTACAGACAAAGTTTTGCTTTAAAAAAAGTGGTACCTTTTCAGAATGTACCCAGAAAGAGATTTCACTTCCAGAACTGCTGGACTTAAGGCAAAATTTTTATTTCTGTGAAGAAGAAACTTCTCTTCAGTCATCTCCAAGCAGTTCTATGGCAAGAAGCTAGGAGAGCAAGAGGAGCACAGAAACATGGGAGAAGATAAGAATATTTTGTGGATTAGTTCCAACACGCATAGAAGTTGATGACCATTTATAAAAAAAAAAAAAGTGAATCCCCCTGGACATCTATTGCTGGGCATCCATAAATCTAAACCCTAAGATGGCTAAGTAGTGGTTGCAGCTACTTACATTTTGTTACTATGAATTGTAAACATGATCAGCTATGGAGCCCAATTTTCAGACAGATAGAACCCAATGTCTGCAAAAAAATTGCAATTAAAAAAAAAAAAAATCTGTCCACAATTTATTTTTCAAAGCATTTTCCTGAGAAGATGAGTATCTCAGCGTGGAAATAGTATGTCACAACACTTTCATAAATTAAATTTACTATTCAAGAAAAACCAATCTTTCAATAACAAAATTGGCAAATCAAAGGTCCTTATAAATATATTTACATTGGAACAGCTTGTCAGTGATTAATTTCTTTTTAGGAGCCATAATTCTTTCCCAAATGAAATATTGTCTCTACTATAAAAAAGTGCATATAGGCCATGGAGTTTATGTAGTATCATAGACATTCATCCAAGTATGTTTGCATATATGAACTTCAACTTCCTCTCCAGAGTAGTTCAACCAAACTCCATGCTGTCACTGACAAACCCTGTCATCTTTTATAGTTTTTATCTGCTATTTAAAGTCTCTGCATATTACAGGGTTGACCTTGTCCTCATGTCACTTTTCTCTCAATGACTAACGAGAGTCATATTTTCTTTCAATGCCACTTCTCTTCTCTGTAATGCCATTTTTAGTAGATCAAACACTGGCTAAGCATAAGAGAGTCCCTAGAAAGTAGAAGCAATGGCACCTTTCCAAAGACTCAACCTCACATCATTTAATGCAGTTCTGGGTTCAAGTCTATTGCTCCACATCATTCCCAAGAGCAGAACAGTAGAAATAGTAACAATGACATTATGAAACACTTTACAGAGCCTGTCCTGGTCTTCCTTAAAAAGGCAGACACACTACTGAACTGTTTTGACTGATCTCTGGAATTGCGCCACTTCCCTCCTTGCATCTCGGTGGCTTAAGCATCCAGAAATAAACTGTAAAAGGAAAGAAAAAGGGTGGGATTGCTGATTTTGTTTTCTACATGCCCAAAATCTTAACCCTGAAGAAATTGACTGTCTTTCCATCCTGTCCTTCCACTCAGCTATCTCAATGTCATGATCACTAGATTTTGGAAAGCTGTCCCTTAGCATCGCAAGTGATTTCACGCAAGTAAAATGGGAACTTACAGTCTGGGCATTCATTTTTGATCATCTTTACTACATCCTACAGTTTTCTACCAGAGACATTGATACACTCTAGAAATATTTCCTTTGTATTCTTTGTTATTTTATTAATATTAACATGGAAGATAATGTAAAAAGAATTATGCAATGGAGTTTCTTTTAAGTGATTAGTAAAAGACAATCTGTGGAAGGAGGCAATAGTAGACACTCCTTGAATATTTCTGCAGTGAAATGGAGCAATTGGGAAGATTTTTTTTTTTTTTTTATCATGTTTCTTTTGGAACATGATAGGGAAGTTTACGACTAAAGGTAAAGAAAATGTTTTGAAAGATTATCAGGAACAACTGAAACATGCTCGGCTAATATCATATTTCCATCTTATATGATGGAAGTCTGTCTTCTCTTTGGATAAATGCCCTATTCCTAGTGTAAAGGAAGCACTCTCCATAGGAAAAAGGGTACGATACTACAAGTGAGACGAAAAAAAGCGGTCTATAGAAATTGTCAAAATTGCATGACATTGTAGGTAGAGTGTGGAGAGTAATTTTCAAAAATGAAGATATACATCATAGTTCTGTTACTTCTAGGAATAACCTATTCTGGTCAATTTATTGTCAATTTTTTGAGATTTAAGACTGGAAATCTTTTCTTTCTTAATGTTTTTAGAGAAACTAGGTCCCCTATTTTTTGACAGTATCATAATATTATGTAATTAAACGTAGATGTGAGGGCACATATACACATCCCTACAAAAGGGAATACAGAAAAATCTTTATATTTTTATTTTCCTTCTCTGAAAGCCCTTCAGTATTTGACTGTCCACAATGATGTTTAACTGTTCACTCTGATGTTTTTCTTGCAAAGAAAAAAAAAAAAAAAAAGATCATTTTTTTCACTGTTTCACTTTCCTGACAGCTTCTGCAACATGCTTTATTTTTACTAGGCCCAAGTAAATATATGTTCAACAAACTCCTTAAAGAACAGTTGTGTTGATACCAAAAATGTCAGGTTACATCCACTGCACAGTATGTGAAACACAGTAACCTTAGAGAACTCTTAAAAATGTGTTTCTCTACTAAGGAACTAATTCTACTCTCTGTCCCTTCTGACTACCTAAATCAAGGCAACTAGAGTCAAAAGTAAGCTTTGTAGGAAGAACTGGAAAGTAGAACCAGAAAACTGAACTGGAAAAGATTCAAAGAGGAGTAAGAAAGGCCTTCAAAACACTATGGAAAACGAGCAGGAACATTGCAAGGAATAGGAAAGAAGCCAAGCAAACCGATCAGAACAAAAATCTGCACAGAAAAGCAGCCTGGAAAAAAAATTAAACAGGAGGAAAATGTCGTATTTCACCAAGAGCAAAAATCAATTTTATATTCCTCTGATATACTAGCATTTAGGGAAAAAATGTCGTAACTTTAACAGTTGGAGCAGACATTTTTATTAAGAAAAGGTAGAAAGGGAGGCAATTGAATAGAAAGCCCAAAGAGTGAGAAATCCTTGACAAGCCTGAGACTTCAAAGTGAAAACTATTGGAAACTGGCAGAGAGAACTGTAAGATACCCACGCTTCGAATATAACACCTGCACAACTTTATCCACAAATCCAGAGCAGAGCTAGGGAAGATATGTACATGTAGGACAGCAATTTCAAAAGCTTTCTGCACCCCGTGGTACTTACTGGATTTCTCTGCTTGCTCTACATATGACTAGTGAGAAAAAGCTCTCCTGGTATCACTGAATTCACAGCAAAGTTAGTAATCCTCATTAAGGACAACCACTTTCTATGGGATTTATCAATACTTATGGCAATTCATGGCCATGAGTTGGCCAGGCTCCACTTTTAAACAGGGAAAAAAAGTTGTTTTTATCTGGGGAGACAAAGAATATGAAAAAGCTGGCGTATTCAGTATTAGTTTTCTGTCAAACTGGCAGAAGAACAAGCTACAGTTCTCCACCTGGGAGAGGACTTCCATTTACTGGATAAAAAAGAAAATAATTTTGAAAAGCCATGGATTTCTCTGTTGAATGCTTCTGGTTCACAGGAGGAGAGAAATGGTTTGTAAAGTTCAAAAGGCACAAACCGCTTCTTTGTTTTATGAGAAAATAAGCAGATTAGCAAATTAGTTGTTAAAAACAAATTAGAAAGCCTTTATATACATCATTGCTCACTACTTAATACATACTTCTCCTGCAAAAAGTGAAGCTGCAGTTGAACTTCCTTAGTGCTACCAGTTTGCTGGGTTTGACATTAATCAGTTAAGGAATAGGTTTCCTTTATCCTAGTTGGCAGGAGTTTAAACGAGATCAACCCTCTTCAGCAAAAACATAATTGGGGAATGGATCAGTGCCTGTTAAAAAAAATCAGTTACAAAAAACTATTAATAGCCCTTCACTAACTTCAGCCTATCACAAAAACAAAAACCAAAACAAACAAACAAACAAACAAACAAGAGGCAGCACAGCACTTTTGAGTAAAAAGTAATTTGGATGAAACATATACTTTAAATTAGGATTACAGACATACCTCAGTTTAGTCAACCAAAGTGTTAAGCACACGAGTACTTTACATATCATTATGACAATTATGTTTTGGGTAAAGTTCTTGTAAGAAGATTTAACAGTTCAGATCATGGAAATCTTATCAGAAGTCACTCTATAACCAAATTTCCAGATCTCCAGTTTTCTGAGTACAGTATGCAAGGGAAGTTATTGGAGGGAAAAAATTGGTAAAGAAATAGAAGTTGTTTTCCAAACAACCAACGGTTTGTAATTTTTCTCATGACAGTAAAAGTGGTAGTAGGTTAGAAATTCTTGCACTGGTCACTGCAAAGTTCCTTTGTAGAAACAGAGGGATAAATAATTAATTTGGCTGGCAAGGACCTCTGGAAAGGATCTCTGGAAGTCCTCTCATACAACCTCCACTCGAGTTAGCACTAATTTAGAGCAGGATGCTCAGGACCTTGTCCAGTCAAGTATTGAGTATCTCCAAGGACGGAGTTTCTTCCCAAGGTGGGAGTTTCCACAACCTCTCTGGGCAATCTTTTTCATCTTTTGACTGTACTTATGGTTTAAAAAAAAAAAATCCTATTACTTAATTGAAGTTTCCCAAATTCCAGCTTGTGTCTGTTGCCTCCTACCCTACCACAATGCACCAGAGAAGTGTCTGCATCCATCTTCTCTACACCGACTAAGCAGTTAGAAAGCAGTAAGATTCCCCTTTAGTCTTCTTTCCTCGAGGCTCAACAAATTCAGTTCCCTCAGCCTCTCTTCATGTGTCCTGTGCTAAAGCCCCCTGATCGTATGTTGGCTTTCTGCCAGGCTTGCTCCAGGTTGTCAGTGTTTTCTTTGTACTGTTTTCCTTATTCTTTTCATTACTCTCACCAAAAATAAAATAACTTCTTGCAGCAAATGGTCTATTAGCTTTACCACAGGAGTATTTAAACAATAAATTACAAAGAACTGTAGCTTTGTTAATAACCAAATAGCTTGGCATGATAAATGAATCATTAAGAGAAGAAGAAGAGAAGGAAAGAAAATCCTCAGTTAGTTTTAGTTCTAGTATTATCTGAGGCTGTAACAGAGCTGTGACATTTATATTGGCTGAGGACTTAACCCCAAGACAGATCTAATGTAAGTCAGACGACTACTTTTCAAAGCCAGAAAATAATTTGGTAGCCAAGCAACCAGTTCATTTTATACCACAGAAAAGATTTGTGGCCTTTTGCAGGATGCTTCCATCATAGCCCTGTTACATCTGCTTAAGTTCCTACTGAATACTGCATATTTTTTCTAGAAACAAGACCAGCGCAACAAATTGAAAAATACAGTTTTTCTAGTATCTTGTTACAGAGATTCCAATTTGAATTGAAGCTCAAATACTGCTTGAGCAGAAATTGTAAATGAACCTAGCAAAAAACACAAACTATTTTTGCAGTAAAGTTGCTGCTCGAAGATTTTAGGGAAACAAATATGATTTGATGATGTTATTTTAAAATAGTCAATCAGTAACAAAAAGGAAAATGAAATTCTGACAAAGTAAAAATGAAATTATATAGGTCGTAATTTATTTCCTTTAGAAAAAAATACAGCCATTCAGTGCCGTAGAGCGTGTTACTGCCACTTCTAGATATATTAAATATTCTGAGCTTCTCCTTGTAAGGGGCTTAAGGCAGCCCTGTCAAGTTGTAAGTTTGGGACACAGAATAACAGCAGAGTAACAAATACAAACCAGTGGTACAATTATCTGGGTCGAGACGACAGTAAATCCAGTAAATTCAGTAATATCGGGCTAGAATTAATATCTGGGAGTAGAAAGACTTACGTAGCCAGGGTTATCAGGCAGGCTGGCAGGAAGCAGCGCAGGGCTGCTTCTCCAGACCAGAGACTCAGACTATCCCAAGTTCCCCAAGCAGACTGTCCTCTCTTACAGTTGAGTCACGGAAGCAGGATCGGGGCTTATTAACCAGTCATCCCATCCCACCTCTGCTCCCACACTGTGCCGCTTCTCTCCTTTGTGTGCACAGTGCTTGCACAATACCTTAAGTAGTGCCCCATCGCCATATGGGGCTATAGCCATATAAAGCATGTGCTCACCAAATGGAGCTATAGATGTAAAAGGTGTGGGTCACAATGTGGAGAATTACGTATAAAGCAATACTAGCCCCATGCTCTATGTAGAGAAAAAAAAGGTTTTTGAAGATGACAAATATGCAATGGCCAAAAATTGTCTTTATTTTCAATAACTTTAAATGAATTTATGAGAATTTAACAGTTTATCATTTTGATCTTTTAAAGCATTTTCTACTGGACATGATGGAAGATTTTTATAACATGCCTTCTTACTTTCAGTGGCTAGCTTGAAGAAGGAACTGATCAATTACTGTCTTCTGGGGAAAAATAAGAGACTTGTAACAGTCTTGAGGCAGAGCCTGAAATTTCACACTTCCGTTGTTTGAAGTTTTACGTAAATCAACAGTTTAAAACTACTTTTTAAATGCAACTTCAAAAGACAGGCACCTGAATGGGGACATTTCTCCAAGGCTCGCCAAACGCACTATTTCAAAGCACATGCACAGAGAAGTCCCTCTATTCCCATCAACAGCCGTTATGGCACATGCTCAAGAACAGTGATACACATCCCTTCCCCTTCTCCCCTTGAGAGCATTCACACACAAACTTCCCACTCTGACTGTCCCTCAAAGCAGGAAAATAGTATTCAGTTACCTTGTAAAATTGTAACTTTCGCTGCAAGATTATGGGGTCCTCACAGCAATTGCAAGCAGAACATCACTCTAGACCAGAGAGGTAGATCTCCTGATGGATCCTGGGTCTGGCCCTTTCTCAGCGCTTCAGCAGAAGACTACTTATTTTCTCCTATTTGGTCCTTTTGAGACAGAGGATAGCATATAATGTGTCTCCAAACGCCAGACTGAGAACTCTAACCAAAAGGATATTGCAGAAGAGATGAGTTGACCTAATCCCCAGATCACTTTCAGTGTATGTAAAACCATCAGCTTCATGTGTCAAGGAGTCTATTCCTATTTGCACATGAAATGACTGAAGGATGCCTATGTCCTCCATCTGGAAAAGGATCCTCATTCTTTTGGGCCTTGAACTATCCATGTGAGGATTACAAACTAGGCTGCTCAATTCTTCTTTGACCAGTGTGTTTCTGAGCAAGCACAGAGGCACATCTATAAACACCTAGCAGACCTACAAATTAATACATCTACCACTTGAGTATCTCCAGCACTAACCAGCACAGAAGGCTTCAGGCCAACACAGAAGACATATACCTTGATATGTGATTTTCAGGGTATTTAAAATGTGTTCAGTTTATGTGACAGATGTTCAGATTATTTAAAGAAGCTCTTTAAGTGTCAAAATAGTTTTGAATTCTAGATTTAAATGCATATAACTTTCAAAAAAGTATACCCAGGTTATTAATTCATAGGAATATAGAGCAAAGAACTAGAAAGAATCTCTAACATCTAGTCCACAGCAATTACAAGAGTTACTGGGGGTGGTGGAAGAGTACAGAGAATGGACCACAAAGTGACAAGGTTCATTTGTTTTCCCTGAATATCACCTTCTATCAGAGACAAAATAGCAGACACAGTGGACCACTGCTGCCCAAAAACTTTCAAAATGTGAAGTGACTCATTTCATTTTCTTGTTCTTAGCTTTCCTGGAAAACTATCTAAAAAGTCCCATCAACATTTTTGTGACATTTAAGTAGTTCTTTACCCTAGGTACTATCCACTTTCCATTATTTGGAAACCATATTTTGGTACCTACATTTCAGTAACTTAAAGCCAACATTTTCCTTTCATAACAGAGGCTCTTTATTCCTCAGATCATCCCAAAAGTCCTTTCCACCTCCAGTTGAGCAACATGTGACAGAAACACACCCAAAATTCCCGATAAACTCTCACCAGTTTCTTTACTACAGCCTTAAGACTTCCCAGCCTTCACTAGAAACTCCTCACCTGATACATACTAAAACTACACTTACCTTTTTCTTTACTGTACCATTTTGGTTTCTCATTCATTCTATCATTGCCTCATACTTCTTAAGTCTTTCTTCTCCTGCAAATGTTTCTGTCCTTAAAGACTCATAACAGGAACAACACAACCTTGGGACTTTGCCCTAGTGAATATCATTATATTTCTATTACTGTCTCCTCTAGGTGACCCTATTCTGCTATATGGTATTCTGATCCTCCTCTCTACTGAGTAGCACTCAGAGCTTTGTGTTATAAATAATGCTCTCTTACTTTGTGCTCCAAGGCCCTTAATGAAATTAAATATTAAATTAAAACTCTCTTCAGATTCATCTCTTCCTTTTCAAATAATTGCCAAGATGCTTTTGAAGATTTCATCCAAGGATGTAAACAAGTATTGATTTGGGCACACACTCATTTTAAGAATCATAGAATCATAGAATCATTAAGGTTGGAAAAGACCTCTAAGATCATTGAGTCCAGCCATCAACCCAACACCACCATGCCCACTAAACCATGGCCCTAAGCACCTCATCTACACGTCTTTTAAATACCTCCAGGGATGGTGACTCAACCACTTCCCTGGGCAGCCTGTTCCAAGGCCTGACCACTCTTTCAGTAAAGAAGTTTTTCCTAATGTCCAGTCTAAACCTCCCCTGGGGCAACTTGAGGCCATTTCCTCTCGTCCTATCGCTGGTTACTTGGCGGAAGAGACCAACCCCCACCTCACTACAACCTCCTTTCAGGTAGCTGTAGAGCGTGATGAGGTCTCCCCTCAGCCTCCTCTTCTCCAGGCTAAAGAGCCCCAGTTCCCTCAGTCGCTCCTCATAAGACTTGTTCTCTAGACCCTTCACCAGCTTCGTTGCCCTTCTCTGGACACACTCCAGCACCTCAGTGTCCTTCTTGTAGTGAGGGGCCCAAAACTGAACACAGTATTCGAGGTGTGGCCTCACCAGGGCCAAGTACAGGGGCACGATCACCTCCCTACTCCTGCTGGCCACACTATTTCTGATACAGGCCAGGATGCCATTGGCCTTCTTGGCCACCTGGGCACACTGCCGGCTCATGTTCAGAAGAACTACAAAAGATTGTGGCATTTTAGAGTAGCACCATAAATGCTGTAGAAAAAAAAAGGTGCTTTTAAATGATGTAATTAAATTCCTTATCCAGTCCAACACTACCACAGTCACTTTTAAATACAGGAATTAAGGGGTTAGGGGTAGGTGTGAGTCAAAATACTTTGGAATTTCATGACCAGACCTTCACATACACAAAAGGCTGGAGCAATGCTGAGGTGTCATCCATATATTCCCATGAGAAAAGGAAAACGACTATGAATTCTTACCTTTGTAGGACTGGAAGGAACCACTAGGCTTTTTTTCTGGCAGAGGTCGCGTATTAGGAGACATGGAAACTTATTCAAGCCCCAAATATTTCCCTCTGCATGAGCACTAACTTGAAGAGAGTTTGTCTATGACATCAAATTCACCTCTAATGTCACTTCTACAGGTGCTGAAATATGAAAGCAATCACTCCCCAATCGCTTCACTACCACAAAATACTGACCCCAGTAATAGAGCGCAAGTGTTTTCCAGCTTCCCTGATTAGCACACGCAGAGCATTGCTCCCCTTCCACTTTGTCAGCACCATGTCCTCCCACGTCCTTGCGCTCCTCACAGCCAGATAAATATTGTACTAACAAGCAATATAATCACTTGTGTGTCCCTGGGATGTATGGACTACTTGCATGCCCCAAGTAAACTTCTTCCCCATGCCATACAACAGGAAATTTTGTCAACTGAAATCAGAAGCAAGCAAAGAATTGTGAAAGAACCCTGCACCAGGATTATAAACAAAGAATATTCTCTCTTCTATTAATGCTAGCTAGCAAGAGAACCAGCTGCCCACTTCCCTGCAGTCTCCGGGGCTGTGTGAGCTCCAGCGAGGCCAGTCGTGGCAGACAGGCAGGCAGGCAGGCAGCGCCAGGGGGGAGCCGAAGGATTTCCCCCACCTCACCTTCGAGGTTGACATGGTTTAGACATTATCTTTAATGTAAACATCTCAGTGCTTCAGTTCCTGAGGATGACTTATCCCCAGTTACCAATGAAAGGAAGGGAACAAAAAAAACAACCCCACCCTTACTCCCCAAAAAAGGGACAGGGCAATTAGATGGTTGCTTGGACACACCAATTAAGGGATGAAACCCAGATTTTCTCTCAAGATGGCAAACAGACATGGTTCTTCCTCCACAGCGAGATCACAGTATTTCTGACCAACTTTAATCTTTAGTCATGATTTCATTCCGTGTGCTCTGCAGAGCAGCTTGTTAAAAGAAAAGTTAAAAATAACTGAACTCTGCATTATGTCCTTATCATCTATTAATACCGACTCTCTCATGAAAACATTTCTTCCCATTGCAATCAGACTAAAAGAGAGATTGACGTGTCTTGCATTCCATTTAGTGTGCATAATCAGTATAGTATTAAATTGATAAATCATTCTATTAGGCACAGAAAAATTCTACTGTAGATTTTTTAAATATAAATACCTAGCATGAGGAAGAACAGTTTTCAAGGAGTTTCAAGCCATACGAATAGTGTTTATATGCCTGCAAAATTTAATAAAAAATATGTTTGCAAGTGAAAACAACTGCTGGATCACCCTCTGTCTCCCATGTCACAACAGACAGAAAAATGGCCATATGATTCAGGAATTTAGAGATCTTTTTCCATTGCTTCCTCTTTTTTCCTGCTCTTGAATAAACCATATGAAGGGACTGTACTACTGATGACCATAGAAATCCACAGTTATAACTATGCAAGCACCAGAGAGCAAGTAAATAACCAGTTGTTTAAACAGAAATAAAGGTGAGTACAAGAGCCATAGCAAAAAGAAGGTAAGCGGAGGCAAGTAAGAGGATGGCAACACTGAAGACAAATATGCCTGACCCTCAGTGGCTGCCTACCACCACAAGATAAACAAGGTAAAAGAAGGATGAGGTAAGCAGGAGGTGGGGAAATTCATAGCTAGCTACAAGGATTTAATCATAAATGTAGAACTTCAGAGAGAGAAAATAATAAACAAAATACGAGTAAAATTAACAGGATTATTTTAAATTCACAGTAACAGAAAGGCTGTTTAGGAAAAGGAAGAATTCAGACACGGGTATTGTGCAAACAACAACCATTACAATTCTGAAAACATTCTTGTTTCTACTATCATTTCAGAAGTGTCCATTACCTTTATATTTAGGCCACAAGATAAGACGCAAATTATGGAGCAAAACAGGAGGTAGGAATGAAAGCAAAGAATATTGTCCTGCCCTAAAAGATTAAAGTAATTCTGACAGAAATCATCATTTCAATGTATTATCTCTCATAATGCAAGATTTAGAAAACTACCAGGAAGACATTTTCCAGCTGTCATCACTGACAAGTCAGAAAGAAATAAACCAGAAAAAAATACCACCCACTTTCACACAAACACGTTTCGACTGAGTAAATTAAACTGCATTACACGTGATGGGAGGGTGTCCTCCAGCCTCCATTCTATGTATGCGTTTCAAGATAAAAATAACAGGTTTGCACTATCATTAATTTGAGAATAAATCAGGCATAGCAACAGAGTAGACAGCTAAATTTTATTGAAACCAATTATAGATACGTGGTAGTGTAAGTCTGCAACATTAAGAGTGCAGATGAGGTCTCTTCATATCAAAAGAGATCACAGGACAGATTTTTAAGGACACTTTTTTTTTTTGTTAAGAAAAGACAAATTTTAATTTTCTTCTCCAAACTCCTATGCCATAAAAGGACAAGTGATCATGATGGTAAGAACTGAAATAAGAGTGTGCTCTATTTCCAGGGAGTCTGATGCACAAGAGAGACAAGAGTCTGACTCTTGCCTGCACCCTTCTCTCATTCCTCATGCCCTGCTGTAAAGTGTTAATGTCAAACGAATCAGGAAAAGCTTTTGGATGCCTAAATAACGATACGGCAATCAGAGACAGGTCGAAGCAGCCACGTGTCAATCTGCATCTAAATCTTCCCATGTTCACCATATATGTTTTGAGTGCAGGCTTCCTTTAGCTCTACATTACATGCAACTGTTCAGATCCGCTGTTGGCTTCCAGTTCCTAGAGGACATCCTTGAAGCACACTGACAGTGCTACTGATGGGATTTCTTTTGCACAAAAAGTTTTAAGTTAAGCAAAATAAAGCTGCTGAATCAATTGCACTTCATCAGTGAGTCAGTACAAGTTCTCTTGTGATTCCAGCTGGTCATTAAACGAAGGATCAAGCAATTAAACATGTACAAAAATTACTGACACCAACAGGAGGTGCAGCAACGTCGCCTCTTAGGAACTTCCCAGAGAAGTTAACTTATGGTCAAGTAGCTAGATTATGAAGCCAGGCATCTGGAGACGTATAGCCTCTATTTCTGGGTCTTGCACTGACTCACAGCCTGACAGCAGGTGGGTCACACAGCCTCACTGTGTCCTGAGAACAGAGCAAAACTTATTTTCCCAGCCTCCTACCGTTCTCTGAAAATGAATGGGCACCACAAACGAAATTTCTGAAGTACGAGAGTCCAGACATTTCTGACAGAGTCAATTAATCCAAAAGAGCATTGCTAGAGTAGGTATCCCTCTTACAATCACATAATTAGAAACGTTATTGGAAAGAGAGACTGGAGGTGAAATTAAATAGCATTTCCCAGTTAAAATAAATGTGTAAAACTGCCCAAACAGAATTTACATTATCAAGTTTAGTAAAAATTCTTTTTTTTTTTTTTCTCCCTAACAATATTTGCTTTCCAAACTCCACTCCCCACTTTTTCTTTCTTGCTGTTGCAAAACAGCTTTAGATTTTAGAGGTAGGGTCATTGCCTCATTGTAGTTACTTAAAAGAACTTCTACCAGACCAACCTGAGGGGCTTTTTTAAAAAAGAAATTAACACATGTGCAGTTTCCTGTTGCTTACAGGCTTTTGTTCATGTACTCAAACCTCAGCTCTTCTGGGGACAAAATCTGTCACTGTGTGCATTTCAAGTGTGCAGATAGTGGTAAACACAGAATATGACTCACCAATTAAGTAGAGCAGACATTATTGCCTTGTAAAGCATTGTTAGGCCAAAGAGATGTGATGAATCACTGGATGATCTTAACCATTTTGGATTTTTTTTTTTTTAAAGTAAGGAAACAAGACATAACTGATTTCTTACATTCCATATTAGGTTAAAAATAAAACCATTAAGCAAGAAAACATAATTCAGAGAACTGAAAAAAAAAAAGTAAAAGTAAAAGCTGTTGCCTGTAAACTCACTGCTCTTTTACAGGAATGAATTTTATTCTAGTTTTGATTTTTTTGTGTGTGTCTCATGCCATTTATAACAGCATTCAAGTTATGTGATTTGCAGAGGAAAGACTTTCTGATTGGTATGTCTGGAAATGGTGACTTATATTGATGTCAGTCAAATATCTGATCTCCAAACACACTCAGATTTCAAAAGTCTAAGTTCAGATTCAGCTCTTACAAGGACTAAATTGATGGATCTCATTGGCTGCACCTCCAATTCCATTTCATGAGCCAGTTTTGAGAGTTTTGATTGTGTGCATGGGGAAAGGAGTTGGACAAAGACACTTAAAGGAACTAGTAAGATAGAAATGGTCTGGCATAATTAGCTAAAAATAAACCTACTATTAATAAAAGTGAAAATAATCAGAAGATCCACACACATATTTTTAATATTTATTAAAATCCTCTGGCAACACGTTAACTCTCTTTAATTTCCGTAACAGCCTGTCTTGACTGAAAGATGAAAGCACTTCTCTAATAGACTGAAAGGTTTCCCGGTTCTGTTCTAATTCAGAGAGCGTCTATCTAACCTCTGCTGAACTCCTGTTTCTGCCCCACTGACTGGAGATCAAGAGCAAAGCTCTGGTGTTCTGTGCTAAACCTTGAAGTTCAAAGATTTTCTGTGTTTTGCTGCTGTTTCCATAAAAACAAGAGAGGCTGATGTTTTCTCTCTTCGTGTCAACTCTGATAGGTGTGATCTCACCACTCATTCAATGGGAGCAGAAAAGTAGTGAAGAGCAGCAAGCATGTTTGGGGCTCAGCTTGCATGATCGGTAATTTTTGCTCTCAAAGATCCAATTTTTCCCTGAACTGACAACAAAGCCTGAAATACTCTCTGTGGGCTGTGATGTAAGGTTCTCCCCAAGGATAAACATTAGCCCAACAAAAATACATTCACTCCCTTTGACAACGTCTCACATGAAGAGCCTGTTGGCATGTTCCTTGACACTAGTGACATAAGATCTTTTTCAATACTAAGGGAAGAATAGCAATAAATTGTTTTTCAGATAAATCTTAACTAGCACACTTAAAAGATGGCTGGTATTAGAGCAACATAACTCATTTGTAGTGAGCATGGTCCTATACTATTTGCCCTTCTAGCGAGTCAGTCTCCAGAGTCTCCATAATCTGGAGAAATCTGCACAGTAGCCAACTTCAATAGATTTTTGTGAAGAGAAGAAACAGGGATGCACTTCTGAGCATCACTGAACCGAGTCTTTCAGCCTTGTAGCTTTGTCACCATTCGCACACTGGAAAATTGAGTTTTAAGCCTACCTCTGATACTTCAGAATCACCATCTACATTTACAGACAGCTACGCAGCTTCTTTCAGTATCTTGCCTCTTACATTGCTCCTGTGTTGTTTGAGTGTTTGATTGGTTGGTTGGTTTTAAATGTTCCTCTCCTGATGGGAACATCTTTGATGTCAGACTCTCCATCCTACCAAGTCTTTCCATCTTGAAAATCAATAGCACTTTGTTAAGTGCTACTTAATGACATATTTGGACAGGAATCCCAGTTCTATATAACAAAGTTTCATTACATATTGTTGGGAACCTGGGAGAATTTCCACTGGAGCTAAGAAGTCATGACAGTCAAATAACACGTTAGACCGAGTTGTGTTGGCTACTGTAAATTTAACTCCTGCCTACAAAGCAGAAGTAAAGGTGATAAAAGGATTATCAGTGATTTCTGATATGAAACATGGGAACTGCTAAGTAAAAGCTCTGCTTAAACTGATTACTTTCTCCTCTTGCCTTTCATTTTCCCCCGTCCTACACCCTCTGTCATCATCTTACTGAAGTTCTGTTTTAAACTTGATTTTAAAAGGGCCCCCACGAAAGTTCTGCAAAAGTGAGATTTAGTTAAAAGGCTGGAGATATCTGTCATTAGAAGCAATGTTTTCAGAGAAGTCTAACCGGTCTGGTCAGCAGGGCTGGATGAGCACAACTTCATCTCTGTGTCAGTAACAACAGAAAAGCCCACATGGGAGCAGCAAGCTCCTGTCCTCCAGGGACCCAGTTATCGTCTACTGCACCATCACCATCAGCCCCTTCTGTGGAGCCTACAACAGAAAGCCAAAACTAAAGAAAGTAAAAGCCCCTACAACAGCAGTCCTTTGGACAGGTGAAGTATTTCCCCACCAGCCTGATGGCAGGGGCCCGCTTTGCCAGGCTGTCAGCCAGCCCAGGGATGCGAGAGCAAGGCCTGCTCCAGGGGAAGAGAGTATCGAGAGGCAGCAGTTAGAGTTGGCACCGAGACGTCATGCAGATGTGGGACCAAGCAAGCTGCAGAGTCTGGGTTAGACCTACCCCACACATCACGGAGGCCAAGGCCGTTCCTTGAAATAAGTCAGAGTTTCAGGGCATCCACTCTGTAACGTTACTGCATCGTGTGGACTGCCCTGCGCTGTTGATTAATGCTGTGTTGGGATGTGCTGGAAGGCTTCAGCTTTGTACCGTGCCTCACCAAGCACCTGAGAGGTGATTAAGCAGCACTGGCACACAGTCTGTCACGTCTTACTGATTAATTACAATGGCACACCTAAAACTTGATTGTTCCCACAAAATTGTTATTTCTTTCTTTCCATACGCTGCTACTTCTGGGGGTGCGATATACAACAACTTGATGTCATAAAGAGGATGCACAGTTTATCATGTGAACGTCATGAACTACACACATCAGCACTGCTCATAAAAGAAAACATAGCAGTGAAATGCTTTTTTAAACAACATCATCATTTCTTGCAGCTTCTCTACCTGACAGCTACTATTATTTTATAAGGGAGGTGGCTGGCAGATAGAAACTTACATTTATATTATTTGTGATAGCAATAGGCTTCAGTCCTTTTCTCATTACTTTGTCATTCTCAATTCACCTTGCCATTTCTCAAAGAGCAGATTTTTCATCACACGACGAATCCATCCAAAGACATAACTAGAGCACCCAGACAAGTCAATGCTCTGCCTGCTCAATTTCTCAGAGAAAAATTGTGGGCAAGATCATGAAAAGTATGTCATCATGACAGTGCCCCAACAGGTCCCTTTAAAAGTTAAAATAGAAAACAATGCCAAGCATTCACCCTTTGAAAATCCCATGCTGTTTAGGAGTACACAAGGCCAGACTCCCTCAGCACAAGTACTCCTAGCCTAGTTTTGTAACCTCAACAGCTTTTTGTTTCCCCCCTTGTTGAAGAGCTAGGCTGCTTGCAAGTTAGAAGACAACTTTGGCTGGCTTTGTGAAATTTCTGACCAGCTGGTTTTATGACCAGGAATCTCTTTCTGTAAGTTTAAAGTAGATGCCATGTACGTATTTCATTAGGTCTTGGACCTTACCAGGCATTTTGTAAATTTAATTTAAAAATCAATATGGGCTTTGGAATGGTAACACAATTAACATTAAATTGCTGAGTTATCCCTGTCTATTTTATATAAGATTGATCATTATAATTTTTTATGCTTAAATTAGTCAGATAGATCAGATTAGTTTTTATTATAATGGGCAATCCATATGCTTCATTCAACTTGCATCTCTAATAGCTGAATAATGCACCTGCTGTTTAGCTAAACCTAAAAATAAATGTATTTTCTGCAATCCTTTCAAGTTTGTGTCTCAAGAAAAATTATTAGTTCTCAAATACTTCAAGATGGGGATAGAACTCTATTGATCATAGAGAAGAATATTTTCCTTCTCTCTTTAAAAGGACCATTTTTTAGGGGGGAAAAAAAAAAAATCTTAAAAATTAGCTTGACAACCTAACATTGAAAAGAATTTATAATTTTAGTGTTATATTGAATTGCAGTTTCCTTAGTAGCTTGAGGGGCAGAGGAGGAGATGAGGAATAAAAGTTAAAGATAAACCCCTTCTTTTCTTTTCTTCTAAAAAAAAAAATATGATTTTTCTTTGTATCTTCCTTCATTTGGTGTTCTGTTTTCTAGGTGAAAATTGGAGAATTGTCTTACTGAAAAGAACTGAGGTGTCTCAAATTAGGAGTTTCATTCAAAACTACGTATTTTCCATAAAAGCAATACCTGATGTTAATTTTGTTTCCTTTTTCTTAATCAAAAATTGTATTGGAAGTGACAAAAGTCAAACATCTTCCTGGAGTACAGAATGAAAAGGGTCAACCAAATTTGCTAGTGATATGGTGAAAAGTCTGGGGTAAAGCAGTCAAAGGAAATATTTATTTTTCATACAGCAGACCAAGGCTTCACAGATTTTGAGCCCAAAATGGAAATTTTGGCTGCAGCACAGGTACTTGCACTAGCATGAGTTTTCCCTCACTCAGCTTAGGAATGACAGCAGTGAAGATGTCTCAGAATACCACCAGCCTTGCCCTGCACAGAGCTCAATGAAGCACCTCCTGCCGTACTTCCATGGCTGTTCTTCTTGTGCTGGCTACAGCAAATGCTGTTCTTGACTAGGCTTACCTGTACAGTAACATCACCTTAAACTGAAAGGCTAGTTAAATCTTTTCCTATATGAAAGATATCCCTTTTCCCCTCCGTACTGAGAAGAGATTGAGTTGAAGACTTTTACAAATATATCCACCAAGAATCCATTCAGAGTCTTTCTGCTCCTCGAGCGTACAGCACTGACTGCACATTGAGCGCCTGGGGTGGACATACAAGACTTTCTACCTTCGATATCCTATCTGTGTTCAGTGCGCTGACATGGGAGTATCAGCTACAGCACACAAATTCCTGGTCACCAAGCGGAGAGGTTAGCTGGATGGGGAAGGAGAAGCTGACAGAGTGAATCACCACCCAGAGCTGCAGCTCAGAACGTCCTGTAAGAAGGGAGCAGTCCTCAAAGCTCCCTGGAGGGTCCGGGGATCCCCACTGTAGCTTACCTACGGAGATTATCCTTTCTCAGGATTAGATCCCAGGGTAATTCTAAGGATGAGAAAACAAGTAAGGGACTTGCAACTAAAAAAGATGGGGCACATATTCTAACATTTATGAATTATTAACTGAGCAATGCAACACTGCAAAGAACATAATACCATAAAGTTCTCAAATTATCTTTATTGTAGCTGTGTTGATAATAGTCTAGGAACCCTTATGATTTTGTTTAGTGTAAGAGATCGAAGGGAAATCCAAAGAACTTCTTATTTTGAATGGTAAACCCAAATTGCAATGAGATTAAAATAAAAACTGAACATGCTGTATCCCTGGTTTTGAGTTCCATGGAGAGCTGAAGTATCTTCCAATTGAATCTGTTACTTGTAAGACATGAAATAGTTTTTGGCTTGAATTCATTCAATTTTCTTTCAATACATTCATTTCTCTAAGGTCCCCAAACATCTCAGTTTCCACAATTACACCTTTCCACTTGGAAATCTTGTGTTTTTAAATTTAATTTTAATTTAAGAGCTTTTAAGAGTTTTTAATTTAAGAGCTCTGACAAGGACATCAGATGTTGCTGTGCTGTTACTGCCAGACAACAGTCTCTGTCCAAGCAGGCTGCCAGATATCCAGAAATCCCAAGAAAATGGCCACTATAAATGTTTAAAAAAATTGTACATTGTATACAAAAGAATCCAGTACTTCTAGTCTAATTTGGTCCATGTACAGCTGGTCCATGGATATTCTAGATGAATCAATCATTTTTAATGCACCTGCACCCGCAGGTAATCTCAGTACATTCACATAGCACAGATACATATGTTTGTATCTGAGAAATCTTTCCCACCGCTCCACTTCATTTCACAGCCTACATCTCTGCTTTTGCCTTGCCTGGAAAAAATCTGTAAGAGAAATTGAGACAAAACCAATAAAAATAAAAGAAAAAATAAAACTCCAAACATGAAAATACTCACTTCCTAATGTGCAACTCTATTTCCTTAAAACATTACAACACTAAAAATTAAATACATACATATTCTGCATCGCTACTGATATGAGCAACAGTCCCAATTTATATCAAATATCTACTGATATTCTCAAACGTAGTCTAGTTGTTTTCATTCCATCTCACTTCATGCTCTTTCAAAGACTGAAGGTAAATAGAAATGAATACACAGGTGCTGACCATTTATTTCAGTTTTCATGTAGATTTTCCTTCCTGGGGGAGGGGAGGCAGACTTTGAACACCCTACAGTTTTCATCTCTCAGATGCAGCCACTTCCAATAACAGCATGTTTGAAGAAGTTCAGCAAAGCAACTGTGTTTATGCCTCATGAAGCACGCATTCTCAGTCTCATAGCAGCTTCAGAAAAAAACAGCTGCACGATATTAACTAAAAAGGAAATAGGATGGAGTCTTCTCTTAGGACTAGGGAGAGTTGCCCAAATATTTCTACAAAACAACCCTTTATCAAGCAAATACAGCATGACTAGTCTTACAGTAAGTTTTCTGACAGTTTTTGAAGTGTTCCATAACTGTGATGAAAGAGAAGCAATTTAGATAAGTCATCCCCCTTTTATTTTTATTAATAAAACTGGATATCTGCTATCAAAGTAACCATCCAAACTCCATTAAAAAGCTTTCATGTGCAATCACATTTTGAATGTTAAACATCACAAAAAATTCCAGCAGTGGCAGTACAGAAGCTATGTACAAAATACAGAAAACATCAGCAGCTGCTGAAAGGACAAAGTAAGACTGTAGAATAGACCATCACAATTGGACAAGGACCTGAACTTAATGTTTGATAAGATGACATCTTCAATTAATATTAATTTCAAGGAATAGATTATTTGACAATTTTCCTCTTTGTATTTACCCAGTTTGTAGAAGTGGAGAAGAAGTTTACAGGCGTGCAAAATCTTTTAAAACAGTAAATTATTAATGAATTATTACCTTTGTTTCACATTTTGATTTCTTTTCTCCCTTGAGATAATGGCAAAGATTTCAAGAAATGATGAGATTTAGATCCAATTTCTATACCAAATAACCCATTATTCTTTTTAGCACAGGTGCATACTAGAGGTCAGAGTGAAAAATTTCATTTGGGCCAACATTATCACTACGGGCCACTCACTTCTCACAGTGCTTATGGGATTCCAAGTTTGCCGCTAGACCCAAGGTAAAAGAAATTAGATGTTAATTTACAAGACACCTAACAACAACCAATAGACAACCAATCCTGTTAACGACTCTCAATAATAAATTTCCATTTTTATCAGATTTATTGCCCTGGGAGACTGACATATGCATTGCTAAGTCCTCAAAAAACTCATGTCATCCTCTCCTGCAGAGCTCTCATGAAGTCATTTCTCATCCCACACAATCACAGCACTGGAAATTGGTCCATGACCACCAGTGTCACCTCCTAACTACTCTTACTTCTTCTTTGTGATGCCGTCACAACTCGTCCCAGATGACAAAACTGCTGACCCCTTTAAGACCAGCATCCTACGCATAAGCAAACAAATCAAAGGGCTATTATGACAGCATTAGGCATGGTCCCCAAACACGGGCACACATCGTGCACTTCTACTTCCTCCAGGGCTTCTTCTTCTGATGGGCCAAAAGAACAGCTCATTTTCTCAAGGGCCTCCAGGTTGTATCCCACGCATGAGTTATTCAAGCTCACAATACTTTACAAATTTCAAGTGCTTGCAACGCACACATTAGAGTTATCATCCTACTGCACTGGAAAAATTTTAAACAGCATGGATTTGCTTCTTGGACCTACCAATCAACAGACTATTATTATGCTCCAAAGGTCATATTTTCTCTTAGTAAGAACTTCCAGTCAAGACTTAGAAATCCTTCCCGAGTTGTGAAAGAAACTCCTAGCACAACTTCTGCCAAAGGCTCAAACCAGATTTCTTCTTTATTCAAATCAAATGCAAACAATGCTTAAGAAACAAACTTATCATTTCTAATAGATGTCTAACACCTCAGAAGGCTCAGAAAAAGGCTACTTAGTTTCACCTTAATGAAAGGTAGTGTATAGGCTTTGAAATACAGGCAGCCTGGATTCAGGCTTCAGAACTCCTCCAATGACTGACAGAAGGCAGAAACCTATCCTTACCTTCCTGGGCGCCAGGACAGCATCCGTGGCACTGAAAAATAATACACTGCTGTCCCATCTGAGATGGTTCCTCATTCAGAAGGGCAAGCAGGTGGCTGAAGAAAGAAGAGGGAAGAACTGGTGCATACAATGACCTTACTGAGTCCCTAATGCTACATTTTCTTTCAACGTACACAGCTATTTGCTGAATTAGTCATATAAGTACTAAACAACAGTACCATGAGGACAATCATCTTACTTTTATATAAAATTATGCAGTTCTCATGAATTGCTAAGAACTTCGGCAAAATGTGGTCTTAAGAGATGAGATGGTTCAAACAAACTAAGGAAAACTCAAATGACAATGGCAAGAGAAGGAAAGTTCAAAGTGCACATTAAGAAATTCTGGTCCAGATTCCTTTACTTGCAAATACATGATCCAAATAGTTAATACAACTAGTAAGCACAAGTCTTGAATTAACTGATGTGAAGGCTGGATACAGAGGCAACCTTTAGCACTGCATATTCACCCCCGGTCACTAGGAGAATTCTCCCAATTTGTAGATAATTGCTCAAATACCTACAGTTAAGCTCAACCTCAAGTTGAGCCCTTGATCAATAGATGTGATTAAAAAAAAAAAATTAAAAATTCACTTGTCCTTAGCATCCATTCAAATTTTCAGCCATTACAAAATGAAGTGTTTGTCTGAAGTACTGAGGCAGGCTCAAACATCCCAGTCCTACACATCATTTGCACCAACAAGCAGACCTTAGGCACTGAATCACATCCTGTACATAGCAGAGATTCCTTGTTTTTAAATAATACAGACCTTTTAAGTACAGGCTGTAGTTATTTGGTCAACACTGCCCAGAATTTGCAATAAATACAAAAGCACTTTCCCAAATTACGAGAGACATGGAATCCCCCTCTTAATTACAGTGCCAGTTGCTGAAGAACTTGCACCCTGAGGAGCGTACAGATGTCTTACTGCGCCCATGTTTTGCTTCAGTTTTTTTAATAAACATTCACACAGCGACTTCCGTATAATTGAGTTTAGATGAATATGATTATGGTATTAATTATGAAAGGTAAGATAACAGGTTAGGAAGCCTAATTAACTCATCAAACTTCAGGTGTAGTCTACAGCAAATTGGATGCGTCTCTTAAAATTAAAAGCTACTGTGGATTGATGCAATAATTATAAGACTTTATTTACGTGCGGCCTGAAGTTAATTGTGCTAAAACTTCCCAATCACTACAAACAGCAGATCTCCAACAGAACGCTCAAAACTACTGCTACAATTGGTCTTTCCAACAAGTCATAGACCTAAGGCCTTAAAAATGGAAATGAGATGCAAACAAATTAACACTAAATATAATGTAACAAATCAAGTCTGAGGTCACCATGGTAACTTCCATAACGTTAAGCATGAATTATGTGACAAAATAATTAAATATGGCTTTCATTGTAGTAATTTAGTTTACTTTATGCTGAATTGTAACCATACTCTGAATTGTGACCATACTCCTTCCCCAGAAAGTTTCAATGAAAATTACTTCTAGAAGATAATTTACCTCTAATTTCTGAGAGGTAAATAGGATTAATGCTCAAAAAGGAAAAAAAATCGGATCACTGTAAAATTATATTAGGGTACATACTAGCAGATAAGTACTGTCTACTTCTGGAAAAAAAAAAAAAAATTAAATAGAGCCTCTACTCTTCTCTCCCTGTCCTCCGTCAGCAATCTGATTAAAACCAACCGTAACAACACCACATTTATAAGCTAAGCTGCTTGAATACAGGCTATCTGGTTAAAAGACACCTTTTCTGTTCTGATGGACATTTTTCCCCTTGAAGCTCTGCCTGGAGTGGTAGGTAGTGATGGATGCATAGCTGACTTTTCTCCACACCCTCTCCACTTTATCAAAAATGCTTCATTAATTGCTCACACAAGAGGTGGACACACTATTTTAGACGTTAAAACAACACCAGATAGAATCTTACTGCTCTGTCTGAAGTTCTCCGATGAACATCAAAAGATCTGATTAGTCCCTCTGATCCCTGTGTCACACTGGGAACTACTGAGAATTAAGTCTTTTCTAGAGTAACCCTTTCTCTGAGTACAGGATAGGAACTTCTACCCATGGACTAATGTCTGTTACTGGATATCCAACCTCATATTCAGCTGCAGTAGAACATCATCTGTTTTCCCGAATCCCCATGTTATCTAGTTCACATTTCTTTTTCACTATTTATTTACCACTCTCCCAATGGCCAAAATTTCTCCATCTTTGTCATCAGCTTCTGTTTAAAGCAAAGCTTCAATCCATTTCTTTGTTCTTGATAACCTCTCAAGTAGCTACAGGCTCCTATTTGGGAAAAGCTAGCAACACAGCTCCTCTAACAGAAGTCGTCTGTTGCTGGGAATGATCTTACAAATGACTAAAAATTCAGAGGAACACAGAAGTCTTCTGGTGATTCAGTGTTTCTTATCCTTAGCAGTTTCTTATCAACCACAAAAAAAAAAAAAAAAAAAAAAAAAGGGACAGTGAAGGAATTAGATTTTCATCCAAAGTAGAGCTGGTAGCACAAACAGAAGAAAAGTTGAAAGCTTTAAGAGAGCTTAAGAGAAATGGCTTATGCATATGAATTCACAACTTCTGCAGAAATTCCCCAGCTCCTCCCATCACACTGTTTGTGACTGGTATTTCCTTCATGTGATTAAACAAAACAGAGTAACTCCGACTGTTCCATTATTTTTCTAAGGTCTATTTTAGACTAACAGCTAAAATGTTAGTTGGTCCTATCATCTTGGTTTTAACTATTTACATTCAAGCCTAATATTTGCTTAGTATTTCACACACTGATGAAAATCAATATTAATGATCTAGAGCTCTGCTTTTTTCAACCCTTCTACAATTTCTGGAATGAAAGCAAGAAGGGGATTACTGATTAAAGCGAGTCCAACTTACCTGGGTTCCTTTCAATTTTTTTCTGCAGTTCTTAGCTCCTGATTTATAGCACTTAACATAAGCACCACCTTTATTTCACTTAATATACAGTTCTCATATACATCTGGCTTCATTTGACTTCTAACAAGGCTGCACTCTTGCTAGACAGTTAACAGTTTACAATTAAAAAAATATTACCACTTCTACAACTACTTTGCCCTCTTTGGCAGTCACAAGGCAGGGGCATTTTGGATATCTAAAAAGCATTCTTAAATATTTATTTTTGAAGCACTATTCACACTTTTTCTTCATTATATAGTCTATCCAAAGTGATTGGCCTCTATTGTTTTCAGCTTTAGATGAGCAGCTCTTTGAAATTCCAAATACATATACTATTTGTTTGGGGTTTATTCTGTTTACCAAAGCCATCTGAGGTCAAGTCTTGATGATTTCTACCTACTTACCTGTGATTCTCTGTTCTGAAAAATCAATTTGTCTTTATCTGCTAAGATCAGGTCTCTGTAGATTTGTGCCATGTCAGATGCAAAATGGAAATAGAAAGCGTGCTTTAGTGCACTTAAAAGTGTCAAGCACGTTTTGGTATTAGCTGTATGAAGTTTCTAACATTATCACCTGAAGAGAAGCCCTGTAGTTACGTAGCTCTCACCCAATTTTAATCTGTGATTATAAGGCAGACTGGGGGCCTGAAGCAGTCCCTAAATTATAATCCATCTTGCATATTATCTGTTATGACATTTTTCCATAGGCAATTAAAGATTGTTTATGCTTCTGAGTTGTCAGTTCCTTGAATGTGGTAACATCTTTTTTGGTTTTGGAAGAAAATACGTCCTTCCTAAAAAACACTGCAACACTAACACAGGTTTGGGTTTTTTGAGGGCTTCAGTCCTGCTAGCCATCCAACCAGACTGTGATAACACCAAAGCCAAATTTTTTATTACAACTGGAAAATTACTATTTCTTTCATTTATAACACAGATTCCTAGTATTGTTGGACAAGCTATTAAAAAAAATTCTCCTCCTGCCTTTTTTTTTTTCTTCACATAGCCATTTTTATTCCCCACCTGACGATTTTTTTACTGTCCATTACATTCCTCCTTCCCCTGTAGACACACACTTTTCATAAAAATATAATATGCTGGGGAACTTTGACTCTCCCGAAATGGAGACCATACCAAAAGAACAGCAATGGCCTCTGAAGAGCGTACAGCACCGTCTCCCAGGGCCGCACGGTCTCGTACTGCACTAGTTACCCCGCAACTTGCTTCTGAGATAGCCTGCCCTCTGCCTTTCTTTAAATCACCCTTTCAAAACCTCACAGGTCTTTGGACCTTCCAGAAGCGGTACCAAGCTGACCTCAGGGAACGGACCTGACACCTTCACCATCTCTCTAAACCTGTTTCTGACTGCTGGGTGGTAGCAAAAATTTTGGAAAGGCCACATTGCTTCTAACACTGCAGCAGCAACGACACTTGCCTAGCACCCATTGCCTTGACTTCCCTACGAATTTTAGGAAGTTTTCTCGCTTACGTTATCTAGACCTACTCTGGAATTCTCTCTGTAGATATAATGCTGGAGGCAGCGTGCACGCCTGGGGCACCATGCCTATAGGAGCTCTTGGTATGGCAGCATGCCTCTGTGCCATGCTACAGACATGCTTCAGCCCAGTATGTGTTTACAAGGTGCATTACAGACATTGCTAGGTATCACGCAGATACAGTATTATGATAAAACATGTTAAAAGACAGAACTACAGAAAATATTTTTTTTTTCTTTCATTTATACATTGATCTTTGTGCACCAAATAACTATTATCTGTCCATTCTAGAAATGATAAATGTGAGGCATAATCAAATGTTTTACATATTTATCTGCACAACTCCAATCAAGTTTGATCTCTGCCAAGAAGGGGCTGGAAAAAAAAATTAATTCCACCAAATACCCTAAATTGTGATTTCTTTTCTTTTTTTTTTTTCACTGTAAAAATAAACTGAGCAATACCAGCTTCCCTCAGACCCTGACTATACAAAGAATCATGATAAATCTCTCTTATATCATACTTTTCCATTCTGCAGAACTTGAATAGTTTTTCTTTTCTTTGGGAATACCTACTTTGACATTAGAAGCTAACTTCATGGTACTAATATGAGGAAAGTGGGGGTTACTCTCGTTTCTGATTTACACTGAAAATTAAGGTACCATGGAGTGATCACCACATTTTCCAGACCAAAATTTACAAAGGTCACATCATACACTGATCAAATTTAACTTACGAGTTTGTACTTCAGAGTGTTTCGCACAAACTATTCACTCAACACTTTGCAGGCATCCTTCTAATATCTAGAAAGCAGAATCAACAGCTACATAAAAAAGCCACAAAACCTCAGTATTACTGGGGTTTGCCCCCATTCTTTGAATCACCTATATTTAAATAATCCACGGAGGCAAAAGCATTCCCTCTTTTCTTGTCCTGACTAATAATTCTCTTTAGCAGTCTCAGCACTATTTCTTTATGACGTGTTTTTTATATTTCATTCAGAAGACATTATGGAGAGAGATCTGATTTCTTCACTTTTATTTTCTTTATTCTTGATGTATTGGCAATGGACCCAATGTCAATTCCTTCCATAGAGCCACGTTCTTCATTGTGGTCCCCCCGTTTGCATTGAGATCACAGATCTGCCTTCCAGCTGATTTATACTTCCACTCTTTCTGCTTAATGATTCAGAAAATAGCCCTTCATTGAAAAAAAAAAAAAAACCACCAAACATCTATGTAGTGTTTAGCTGAGGTGCAGCTCTTGCACCCTTTTAAATGGTTCTCTGACAGTCCAGTATGCTTTATAAAAGCAGTATTCACAATTTATACAGTTACTGTGCAAGAAAGAAAAATAAGTACTAAAACTACATTAAAAAATTGTAAATATATGAAGTCAGCATAGAGACACGTTTGACCCAGCCCTCCCATACTGGACAGAGCTGCCACCTGCCTTCCTGCCTGCAGGAAGTTCTGTTCGGTTGGTATTGATGAATTATAACAGTTATTTTTAAATCCTCTTAAAACTGATTGTTCTACTGTGTAGATATTTCAGGCACACTGGACAGCTGTATTAAATGTTTTTCTTTGGGATTTGATTACTTACAGTACATTGAGTTTTAATGCATCACCCACTGTTAACTCTAGTTTGATAGTATCTTGGCTGGTTACAATCCAGTGTTATTACAACATGATTTGCAGGCAGTTGAGAGTAAGCTCTGGATTCTGCTGTGTGTTATTGGAAATTCAGTGTTCCTATATATCATAGAAGGACAGAAGAATTCCATACAACATACAGCTTTATCATACAGCTCAATTGTCAATAGGAAATACTATCTGAAAACAATGAATAAACACAATACATGCTAAAGTATGGATGAAATAAAAACCATTCCAGCTGTAAAAGTCTTCATCTCTATACAGACTGTTCCAGTCCAGATAACCAAGACAAATTTTATCGGACTAATCCCACTAGTGAAAGTCATTCGCTTAGTTCTAACACCATGAATAATATTAAATATTTCTACTGCAGCATGAAGACACTCTAGGAGGGCACCACCACAGTTCACCACTGTTCACCACTAATTAAGGGTGCTTCTTCTTACCATAAATATTTCTATCCTGCCAACTCTCCTGCCTGACATAGACAGTGGGATCAAGTGCACCCTCAGCAAGTTTGCAGGTGACACCAAGCTGAGTGGTGCGGTTGACGCCCCTGAGGGACAGGAGCCATCCAGAGGGACCTGGACAACCTCGAGAAGTGGGCCCGTGTGAACCACATGAGGTTCAACAAGGCCAAGTACAGGGTCCCGCACCTGAGTCGGGGCAAACCCCGGTATCAATACAGGCTGGGGGAGGAAGGGATTGAGAGCAGCCCTGCCGAGAAGGACCTGGGGGTACTGCTGGGTGAAATGCTGGACATGAGCCGGCAATGCGCGCTCGCAGCCCAGAAGGCCAACTGTAGCCTGGGCTGCATCAAAAGCAGCGTGGCCAGCAGGTCGAGGGAGGTGATTCTGCCCCTCTACTCTGCTCTGGTGAGACCCCACCTGGAGTGCTGCGTCCAGCTCTGGAGCCCTTGGCACAGGAAAGACATGGACCTGTTGGAGCGGGTCCAGAGGAGGGCCACAAAAAAGATCAGGGGGATGGAATGCCTCTGCTATGAAGAAAGGCTGAGAGAGTTGAGGTTCTTCAGCCTGGAGAAGAGAAGGCTTCAGGAAGATCTTATTGCGGCCTTTCAGTACTTGAAGGGGACTTATAAGAAAGATGGGGGCAAACTTTTTAATAGGGCCTGTTGCGACAGGACAAGGGGGAATGGTTTTAAGCTAAAAGAGGGTAGATTTAGACTAGATATAAGGAAGAAATTTTTTACGCTGAGGGTGGTGAAATACCAGCACAGGTTGCCCAGAGAGGTGGTAGATTCCCCATCCCTGGAAATATTCAAGGTCAGGTTGGACGGGGCTCTGAGCAACCTGATCTAGTTGAAGATGTACCTGCCTACGGCAGGGGGATTGGACTAGATGACCTTTGAAGGTCCCTTCCAATCCAAACTCTTCTATGATTCTATGAGCTGTCCTTTTATTTCTCCAGTCCAGTATTAGTGTCAAATCTTGAAAATATTGTTGTTTTGAAATGTTTTATAAAATAAAATAATTTTACACAAATTGTTTTCTTTTTGAATACCTGAACTTATGAGAAGTCTAGCATGTTCATGCAGCATGCACTTATAAAGCCTGTTTCTACATAGTTACCTTTAGTCTCAAATAACATTACTGTCTTATCAAAGGGAAGACAAAATTGATCTCTAGTTCTGAGAAGGAATAGCTGAATTTTTATTTAAAAAAAAAAAAAAACATTAAACTTTTTTATGTAAGCACGCCAAGCTCTGGTTATACCATTTCATTAGATACTGGGCTGCTGAAAACATCTGAAAGTCAGATAGACATAATTTTCAAACATTCTTGTAAAAATACTTTAATCAGGGAAATAATAAATAGGGAGACATGTATTTCATTGATAAACTATCATAAAAGATAAGCAATTTTGTTCTGTGGGATTTTACTTAAACTGAAATGATGCTTTACCTCCTAATTTCCAAAAGCACTTTCTCTCCTGTGCGACAGGAAGAGTGAGACGGCGGCATTCAGGCATCTCGATTGCAGAACTGCACTAATACGGCACAACTCTCACCATTCTCCCAAAGAACAAAACTTCAGATTATTTATATTACGCTATTTTCAGTGAACATTGATTAAAAATACTTAGTTGGCTTACTATGATGAGCAAAAGTGTAATAAGGAACTATTTCAGGCAAAAATCCATACAATGTACAGGCAATAAGAAGAGAATACAGGCATCTAAGTCCATTTCCATGACAGCTTCCCCCAACCCCCCGATATGATAACAATAAATGATATTATCCAGTAGCCTTTAATTAACTTTCATTTTCTAATGTATTTTACATCTTTAAATTTAAGGACATTTATATCTCCTGCCTCATAACTTGGAAAATTTGTGCTGCAAGAGACACGAAATGGCATTTACCTGGAGTGATATTCCTTGGCTCACACCCTGAGCCATTAAGCTATTGATCAAAAAAAGGAATATAATTTATTTCCTCCCATTTCGTTTTTAAAGAGCTGAATGAACTCTAATTATTTCTCTTAAATAAAAAGCACAGGCCTCTGAGAAACTTGAGGTATAGCTTTTGAGTTGTAAAAAAGCATCTCAAAACTCCAGACTGAGGTTTGGGGGACTACAGAAGCTCTTTCAGGGGATTACAAGGCTTTTCTATCTCATTGTTTTCCTTTTTGACTAGTCCTGTACAACTGCATACCTAAATGTAGCAGTGTAATACATCTCAGTATTCAGCAATCTAGTGTTTTAAATCCTAATCTGCGATGCCAATACTCTCCAAGAGCCATGTAGGGAGTAAAGGAGCTTTAACTAAATGTTCTGTCTGTCTATACTGTATGCCTAGATCTTGCAAATTCAGTTTTCTACCCCATTGCAGAAAACATATGGAATTGCTGCCTATCTGCTCAAGCTTTGCAGTTCCATGGCTGCATCACTCGCCAGGCATGCGACCACTTACGAAATAAAATGCTATGCTCAGTGACTCCCAGCAGAAACAAAAAAGCTTTCTGGGAAGCAAACCAAAAATGCTTCCATTACTTTTAATTACAATTAAAACAATTACACTTCACTCAGAAATGTAAAGTAACAGGAAACTGATAGATGATTTGACATATTCTTTGTCTTACTTCATCACACATGTCCGTCCTGGATAAACAAGGTGGTGGGGCTTCCACTATAAACTCCTAGCCTCTACATCCGAAAAAAAAAAAAAAAACTGGAATGGGTTTTCTACCAAATTACCACAGCAGGAAGCAGCAAAGTAGTAAGGTCTAAAGGTGCTTAAAAGTCACAACCAAGCAACAAAGCAAATGTTTCTAGAGACTTCTTAATCTAGACGCACTTTAAGTAGGACTTTATGTGAACTTAGAAAAATAGATTTTTCTGATACAAACAGTACAGAAAAAAGCTTGTCATTCTTCACACTCTGGGGAATTTACCACCTCTGCAGTTTTAGCAAGCCCCACTCTGAATCAATGGAATATTTATAGAAAACAAGGTTGCTAGGTGGTGAAGAGAAAACATTACAATCTTCATAAATTTAGACTTCTTTTATACAAAATTACTTGGCGGCACTAAAAGCTGTCTAAAAGCAATAGTATGCATGCTTAAATGCGAAATAACCAACCACGCAATTTTCAATGTAGATTTCACAGGAAAGTGCATCAAAGGAGTGAGTGTGCTTCAAAAAAACAGTGAGAACCAGGTATTGCCAAAACCCCTCCTATGTACACAGGAAATTTTGCAGAAAAACTCACTAAAGAAACTTTGCAAGCAAATAGCTCCAAATTAGTATTTCCACAAACCATCTATCTTAAGGTCATGTCAGCATTTTATTTCTTTCCCCCCTAAACAAAATTGACACTCATAGAATGAGTAGTTTTGCTTTAACAATCTGGTTTTTCAGAGCAAAGAAATTTCTATGGAATCAGTGCATCTAAGCCTTAGGGATTGTCACAACTAAACTGCCCCCTCCCTTGTGAACTCTGAATTGGTATTAATGAGATGCAGAGGGAGTTATATTAAGATTTCTTCCAGCCAAAAGGGCACATCAAGCTGCTTTATTGCTCTTGAAGGAGAAATAAGACGTATTTCATCCATTCTCCAAAAGGATATACACAGGTTTCCCATGTATTGGAAGTAGTGGCTATACTTTATGACTAGGGTAGTAACACCTTGCAGCTCTAAAGAATGACTGCAAGAGGAAGAAGATCTTAGTGTAAATAATCTACTTTCATATTTGTCATTGAAAAGGTCTTCTCCCCTTCTTAGAGCTCCTTCTCTTGACCTTTAAATTTTCATCTTAATGCTAACAGTGTTCTGCCTTAACTCATATTGAGACAAACATACTCAAATTGTTAAGAGCCATGTTGAATGAAAATGAAACTTCGCAGTTTCTAGACCGTTGGCCTCACACTGATTTACAGTGAAGAAAACAGTCCAAGAATCTGAATGCCTACAAAACAGCTGACCTGAAGGCCAAAACAAACAATAAAGACTTACCATTGAACAGCATTGGAACAGGCTGCCCAGGGAAGTGGTTGAGCCACCATCACTGGAGGTATTTAAAAGACGTGCCGATGTGGCACTTCGGGATATGGTTTAGTGGTGGACTTGGCAGTGTTAGGTTTACGGTTGGACTCAATAATCTTAAAGGTCCTTTCCAACCTGAATGATCCTATGAAAGCGAGGAGACTTCTGTAAGTTTCACTTTAGCTACATGCCAGATCTCAGGATCTGCTGAAATTATTAAACAAATAGCTGCCTATTCAACTGAAAATAGCTTCTCAGTTACTTTGTTTTCTCCAGAAGGAATGAGATATGAAAACTCTTCCACTTTTCACCCTCCACATTCCTTCCAGTGGATTTCTTAGCAAAGAAGGGCCGTTGCCTTTTCCTCACAAGTACTGGCATGGAAGTACTTTGAAGTGGGATTTAACTCTGGAGCTGGCCTTGCTTTGAACAAGCAATTTGTACCAAATAGTTCCCAGAATTGCCTTCCAGCCCACATCGTTCTATGCTTCTACTTAGATTTACAGGTAGTAGCCGTATCAAACGTCACATAAATCTTTCACTTGGAATCTTTCCAGAGTCTGCTGTCACCTATATAACCTTACAGATACATATCTTATCCTACCTATAGCATTCTTACAGCGTATGTACTATATCACCTTATATAGTAGAACAGATTTCAACTATTTTGAATATCATTTTTCACTGTAAAAAGGATTTGATCATTTATGGGACTCTTCCTGTCTTCAGCTGACAGTAAAACTACCAGATTTGTCAGGGAGACAGTGCTCAAGGTCAAGAAAGCACATTCCTACAGATCCATGACAATCCAGTCATACTTGGCTCATTTGTTTACTACCAGTTTACATTTGCCTTCCACATTTCATCCAGCATAATTTGATACTAGCTGGCTAAAAAAAAAACCAAAACCCCCCAAAAAACCCATCCACATTATTGCCATTCTGATAGTACTGCTTTCATCATCTCTAACTCACAGAAAAATTCACCAGTAAATCCGATTCTCCTAAACATTTCAGCTTTGAGAGTAAAGACTTCAAATATTGTTAGCTTGACTCTCTGAAAGTAAGACTTGCATGACCATAGTTGCCAGCCCCTTTATTAAAACTTGGCAATTTCCACCAAATTTGAAACAGCAGAGGAAATTTCAGTTTAAGGTTTCCACTGGGAGGAAAAGCAATATGTAATTCTTTCTAGTTAGCCTTTGTGGTTGAGGAGAGCAGACAGATCAGTTGATCAACTAGCAGCTATATTGCTTTGAAAAGCCATAACACTTACTGTTGCAGAGTCAGTAGCTTGCATGAAGGTAGGTAAGGAAAGGAGCTGAAAATACTATAGCAAGGAAACAGAGGATGCAGAAGATAATTGAGGGATTAGATGGTATAAGTGAAGACTACAGAGATTCATTAAAGAGGTAAACATAGGGTGGTGCAGGGGGAAAGGAAGAAATTGTGAATGAGATCAGATTACTGCAGCTAGCGTGTATAGGATAGACTGTAAAAGAAACTTTCATTTGTTTTACTACTCAAAGATTTCTTCATCCAATTTTTGTCTGATTAGATGCAGAAACGAATAAGGCGTTTCTGCATCTAAAATGTGTAAAAATATGTTTATATACATACATGCATGTGTGTGCACACGTAGATGTGGTAAATTCCTCCCTGTTGGCAACATGGAAATGACAGTGCATTTGATGATCTTTAGAGATATATGCATGTCTAAGATTTTCACTAAAAAAATCAGCTATAAATACACTACAAACAGTGTAAAACAGGGCTGAGCAGAGATTACAGAGTCTGCATAGCAATGCTGGAGATTTAAAGTCGCTGTGGAGATAGCAGTTTGTTCTCATTGCTTCTGCTCGGAGTCAAAAAGAAAGATTTAGAAGCATAGTAACTTTGTAGGATATTAGGTAAAAAACTATAAAATGGGGTGCTAAATAGGTAGGTAAACACAAAGGAAGAACAGTTAGGGCCATTCCATAGCACTCCTATGCATTACTGTGAAATAAAAAAGTAGCATATTGTCAAGATGTTCTCCTCCCAGGGCTGAGGAGGCTATAGGTGCATTGGTCTTCTATAAGAGCACACTTCCTACAGTTGTTGGTTGCTGAAGACATACTCCAGATAATAGAAGCATAGATATCAGGTGTGTTAGATAACTCCCGTCAAAAACTTTGTTCCTAGTAAGTTAACACAACGTTTAACATGTCTTTTAAAGTCTTTAAAAGTCTTTTAAAAAAGAGTATTTTCTGAACAACAGACATGCTACGATAATGCTGTATAACAAAGATCACTTTAAAGGAATAACATCTCAACATTCTTGCAATTACACCAAGGAAGGAAGGAAAGGCAATCGTACAAATAAATGAGCACCTTCAAATTATCAAGCAATTAAAGCGGCAGCAACGTGCTCAGCTTCACAAGAAACAAGTGCTATAAACAAAGACAGCTTTACAAATGTGAAGTTCAAGTCACAATTCTTAGCTGGGATGTACCTGCAGATACATTATTGCAGTTAGATTTGTTTAATTGCTCCTCCTTTCTGCAGAAGGTATGAGCAGGATTAGTTATTCCTGCACTGAGCTTCTTGTTATCATGATGGCGGATGCAAACACCTAGAAATTTAGCTTCGTATAAATCCTGTAAAGCAGCTATTACTGCTATCTCTTCATTCCAGGACACACGGCACAACCAGCGAGCGAGCACTTTATGGTCACGCTGGAGCTATTTCACAGACAAGAATTAAATACAGAATTTTCAGCTCCAGATCCTGTGCCTCAGCTCTGACCTCTCTGCTGCCTTCTCCTGCGAATATTTGAATGTCCCCGCTATTCATCAGGATAACAACCTGGAGAGGTGATCAATCCAAATGATACTGCATTTTACAAACACTCTCTTTTGGTCAAATAGTTATGACTTACAGGTATCTTCTCTTTCTACAACAGGAGGACACCCTGACTTTAATCCTCCATTTCTGGTCAAAAACTGCTGTTCCAACAAAATAAATCACCACAGAAAGACACCTGACTATTTAAAAGCATCAGATCTGTTTGTTCCTGAAGACTGATGCGAGGTCTTCTGCGCTGCCACCCACAATCCATAAGGCTGGATGTACACTGCTCTGAGACACTGGCGTGACTTTGCAGCCCCTCCCTTCAAGTGACCCTGACTTTGCTTTAAACACATTTACTTTTTGCTTCCCTATCACCAGTATAAACAGCATGTAGAAAAAAATTGATGAGCTATATAATTGACCAGAATAAATAATAGCACTGAACACTTTTATTGTATAAAGAGATTCCAACCACATAATCCAAATATTTACAAGCCAGGATGAGTCAAAGTTAATTTTTCACAGATACCTCTATAAAAGGGCAGTCTACAGGAAAGATTTGATTACCAAAAATGTTCCATCCTTGACAGTTGTGTTTGGAACAGGCTGTGGATGGGGAGAGTAAAACTCTTGGAAAAAACCAGAAGGGTACTCACAGCATAACACATCTGAATTCACAAAGATGTACAGCAATTAAATGTCACATTGGTATTAGAGAGGGTGAGAGAGATTAAACACCTGCAAATATACTTAACGCACTGAAATTCCAGGGAGAAGTCTTTGACCCATTTTCTGACTACAAAAACAAGCCACCTTCCTTCTTCCCTTGTGTTTCATCAAAACTGGAACCATTTCCAACTGAGCTTTAAATAAACAAAATTTTATCAGAATAATTCTGAATAACTACAATGAATGCCCTCACACGTACATTTTGCAACTGATTTAACATCCTCCTTCCTTCCTCTGAATGCTATAGTTAGCACCACAGCAGCCAGGACTGCTTGCTGTAAAATTTACCAACAGTAGGTCATCATCTTTATTGGCATATAGAAAGGTGTCCTTCTTTGGTGATGGTCAAAGCCACAGCACTTGCCACTCAAAGAAAGGAAAGCAAGCAAGAGGACTGAATACCTTTCAAGGGTGAAAAAGTCTTGTGGAAAAGCAGCAGCTTGTGAGAGAAAGGAGGATGGGAACTTGCTAATCAAAGGCCATTCAGAACACCAGTGGGAGCAAGCAACAAAGTTTCACTTTGTTGAAGAAATAACTCCGTTATTTCTCGCCTGATTTAAAAAAAAAGCAGTGCAAGTGGCTCAAGGCTTGGGGTTCTCCTAGGACATGCTACTTGCTTTGATTAAAGCAGCAAAATCACCCGCAGAACAGATCCATGGGAAATTTCTTGAATTTCATGATGGCCAGGAGACAGACAATGAGGTGGCACAAGGTGAGACTGTAAGGCAATTGTAATAAGTAAATTATCGCTAGGATTTCACAGCAATTACCACAAACAGAAATTCAGAAGGCCAAATTTACAGGTCTGCAATCATCAAAGCAATGCAGGAAGGCACGGGTTTGAGTCAGGCATACAGATGAACCTTTTGCCTTACTCGGGAAGTAAGGCACAATATAAAAAGTACCTCTCATCCTGTCACACATGACAAATCTAAACATGTGCTCAATTTAGGGCTTAAATGATGAAGGAAGAACATAGGCAAGTAGAGAAATGGCATAAGAGTTCATAAAGATAGCTCAGCATTCGAGGTTAAGTTCATGAGTCTTTTGCTCTTCTGGATACTACTGATATCAATATTTTCCAATATGTAACTCAAAACCGATACGTCTATGCTGCCCGTGTAACCATTAAACTGTTGATGAATTACCCTCAGGCACCAGATGCCTTTATCGACATTTTTTTTTTTTTTTTAATAATCTGCAATAATGTACTTGTCTCTCAGTATCTTCCTGTACAGCCTGCTTTAATACCCCCATGCTGTCATTTGCTTGTTGAGAGGTACTGTATGATTTTGATATATAACTATATATCATTACTCTTTATCACAAATTTAGTGAAATCTTTAAAATAGAGTGTATAAAACAAAAGTCATGTAATTCTTTCATTCATGTCTCCATAACATGAAAATAGAGGTCAACTTATGACATACGCTGTTCAGTTTTCATGTTAAGTACACAGCAGTAATGCTTCATTCAAAAGACTATTTTTAATCATTTTTAAAGATAAAATGCAGTCATCCATCTTGTACTTAGCACAGAATAAACAAATGGTTAAATTGATTGCTATGAAATTAATCTATTTTTAATGAATTATTTCACCCCTGCCAGGAAAGATCACTGAAAGATCACTGGAGAAATTAAGTATGGCAGCAGATGCTGGCAGACACAACAGTCTTTACAAGCAGTGGCTTGCTAAGAAGGTTTTAGCACAGTGCTTCAGTTATCCACTCTTCTAAGAAAAAGAGGCATCAGTGGTTCTCAAGTTGTCCGCTAGATATTTTAAATAGGAGACCCAGATGATTTTTACTGACTGCAAAACATCAACCAACTAAATGCTTGCTTTCTTGGTTACTGACAGAAGACATCACTTTTGAAACACCGTCACACACAGCTCCTTAGCGCACAGGGCAGAGCGATGTAAAACGTCCCTGCCCGTAGCTAACATTAACTTGCATTCACTCTGCCTGCTGTTTCTCACACATTTTTTCCCAGCAGAAGAAAAAACTTCATTAAAATCTGAAAACATACCTAGATGACTGGTAGCATGCGTCTGTGCAAATGAATCCTGAATGGCCTTGCATTCGTCTTTTCACATGTCATTTACTCTGTGAAATATTTAGTAAGTACATCCCTACAAGTTTCCTTTCCTTTTTAACCATTCACTCCTTGCTTTACACATGATAGCTGGCAGATTTTTTTACCTCTGCTTTCCTTCACTGAACTTCTAAAGCACATGTTCTCACTCAGCATTTCGCTTCTATTCTGGGTTTTTTTGTTTTTTTTTTTTTTAACTTTAAGTTCAGAAAGCCAAAGATAAGATAGTTTGAGTAGAAATTTCCATAAATCTTTCCATTTTCTCAAGGTTCTCTCACACTAAATTAGCTTTCTTCTCCCCAACCATTTAATCTGTCGATTCAGTGTCGTTTCAAACAACGAGGGATACCCCGAGCCCGAACCACAAACAGCAGATATTCTTAATGAAACGGTTTGCTGAAGAATAAAAGTAATGGGCAGAGCTCTTCTGTCATAAGTTCATTTTCTCTTTTTAAAAAAAGACATCCAATTTGAACCTTGTTCTGGTCAATAATGCATGACAATCACTTACACATTCTGTACATATATTATGAATTGGAACTTTAGGGATGTGAGGAATTTTGAGCGTACACCCTGCTCTCATTAAAGCCAGTGGAAAAGCACACAAACTCAACTTAAACATCATTTCAAATCACAGTGAGAAACAAGCAATGTGGTTATTCACAAAAGACTTCTCCTCTCTTTTCTAAATTATGTTCTACAAGATGAGTAGGTTTATTAAAATGCCAGTCCCAGAGGAAGAAAACCAGTCAACAGCCTACATTAGAACTTAAAGACCAGTTTTTCTTTTTAAAAAGGGAAGAAATCTGTTTATCTCAACTCAGTTATATAAAAGCTATTAACATTTAAAAAGCAAGAGGTTATTTAAGAAGTTGCATATCACATGAACTTGGAAAACCTAACTTTCCAAGTGAATTTACCAGATCAGCTATTTCAATTTATTGTTGTTTATACTGAGAAATTTGTTTTTAATCCATTACTACCATTAGCTATCCCTCCAAAGAAAAATACTAACGACAAAAAGACCTTCCACAAAATTAGTGAGGATGCTCTATTAAATTAGCTTCAGACTATATTCAAAACCCACATATTTTTAAATATATTTTACTCTGACTTTATTCAGCAGGGAAAGACCTATGCCTGTCATGGAAAACACGATGGAAGACTGATGCAAGTAAAATTGTCAATTTTAAGCTGTTTAAATTTCATCATCTTCTTTCTACTGTTCTGACAGATGACATTGGTCTTGCCACCTAGGAAAAAGTTGAAAGGGAGCAAATTACTCCCCGTGGTACTTCATGCAATACTTTGTAAGGTTGAAGCACGGAAGAGAAGACAATAGCAGAGGCTCAGATACCCCCAGGAAAGTATTCTCAGCCCTACAAATTACAATCAGTACCATAATTTTACTTGGACTCTGCTACGGAAAATATCTTGCGCTCCACATCAGCCCCCCCAGTGGGTTTTACAACACCAGAACAGATTGTAAATATCAAATTATTACTTGTTGCACCAACTGGCATTATATTTGATTGGTTCCAGTTTTAATTGCTTTTTCTCACATAGTTTCTCTTTTGGGGCACATCCCACTTGCTATAGGATTATATTGCACATCAAGGCTTTCCCCAGGCATTTTCTTTCATTTGCAAGCTCTCTCTATGTTGTCAAAGTCTGAAGACTTTGGTTACCGGAGTTTTCTGGTGCAGCAGCTCCATTTCATCGGCCACATATTTCAGTAGCAACCACCACATATGCCAGGTTGAGCCTATAGCAGGTGTGTGTCGTAAGGGCACGACACAGCCCACGCGGGGACAGGCAAGCCCCACGCTTTCAGGGCACACTGCACACCACGCCGTGCACAGGCCACCTCTGCCATGCATAAGCAGCATCCACACATGAACAAATCTGGTTTTGTACCAGAAGAAATGAGCTGCTTCTATCTTTGCTACAAGACACTCACTTAGTCCACTTACAGGTGTAAAATGTGCAAACTCAAAAAAAACTCTATTACACTGACTGTCCCTACCCTCCCTCCCAACGTGCCATAATAATTATCAAAGGAGCCTTTCAAATTGCCTGTAACTTTAAGAGAAGGCAAGAGGAAAAAAACAGAAAGACAAAAAAAAAAAAGCAGTACGCATAATAGGTTACCAAGTGCATCAAAAGACCCAAACAATGTTCCCAGCCTAATATAACATCAGCAATATTTAGTAGAAAAGCTGTATTTCAGCTTCCAGCATGAGGTAATGATACAATTATAATACTTATGCTTGAAGATTAGCTATTTTCTCCTTTCCACTTTCACTGGCTGAAACATTTTTCTGCAACTTTACAACCTTTACAACCCTTATTAGGTGAAAGAAGTGATATTTATCTTGCTTTTTGAAGAAAGCAGTGATAATTCCCATTTAAGATGAGTCAGTCCCAAGGCTGCATAAGTGACTTAGTCTCTTAAAACAGTCAAGGGACAGGACCCAAGATTCAAGATTCATTCACCGCATTAATCATAATTTTTAAACTGCAGGCCTCGCAGGGTTAAAAACTAAATAATCCTCGGCTCCCCAGCATGAGAACTCATTGCATTCTGCAACTGTTAGCCAGATCTGTTGTACTCATTCATTTCTGCCGGTTGTTCACATCAGGAGACAGCCACACACTTCTCTTTAGTGAAATAGTCCGACTCCAGACAGAAAGTGTTATGAGTGTAATATTGTCTAGAATAAGAATAACCTATTGTGATGCACCTATTGCGTGTGTGAAGGAAAAAATTCAAGGAAGTCGACAGTAATTCCTAACATTTGAAGGCTAGTTTCTGCTATCCTGAATTCCTTTAATACAAGCCTTCCTATATATTTATGTCTGCTACGTATTTCAGAAAATCACTACTATTTTAAACTGGAAGGTTGATCATTTTGAATACAAACCAATCCAAACCAATTCATTGGGAATAAAATGAGGTTTCCTATCACCTGGGGGAAATGTGCCTGTCCATATACAAAATGCATGCAGGCTGGATGATTTCTGACACCCATGGCATGCACTCCACCATGTGCTATAAAACTCAGCCTCGGGCGCTATGTTCCTGTATACCCTTACATCTGGTTAAAAAAAAAGCAATAATCACCCAGATTAGCATTGCCAGACTTTGTCTTGGACAATAAGTGGCTCCTGATGCACAGCCAGCTGTCACGAGAGGAGCTGTACAGAATTTGAGAGATTCTGCTGAGACAGAGAGGGAACATTTAGCATCCGCTGGGTCCCCTGTAGGTGTTTGCTTGACCTCTGTTCTTCAAAACGGGTGTACCTCAGTTCAGATCACCTTCATTCATAAACTATGATCCAATTAAATACGGAGTATTTTTCCAGCAGGATTCTACAGAAGATTTCAGATTTTTTGGTATTCACTCTTTGTTAGTAACAAGGTATCTGGATGTTTGCTTTAATGAGTTATGAGTCTTAAATACAGAGAATAATATTAAACTGAAAATAATATTCATGTCAGAAGGAAAGCAAATTGTAACTTGGATAATGGTTGAATAAAAAAAAAAAACAACGTCCGTTTTCAATACTAATATCTGTAAAAGAATATTTTAAGGAGGCTGAGTCAGCTTGACTACCATGCTTGGGTTTTGTTTTTTGTTTTTGCTTTTGTGGAGGGGCTGTGATGAAATTCAGTGTTTGGGCAGATTTCTGACAGAAATACAGTCACTAATGCTGTTTCAGTTCAAAGCATCAGGGTAATTGAATAATCATGAATATGGATTCAGACTTCTGACATAAGTAATATATGAAGTTTCCAGGAGAGTCTTCCTGCAAAGACTGATTGCATAGAAGACCATTTTAGATTAGTATCATTTGGAAGCAGTAAAAAAACCTAGGAAAATGTCTTCACTGTATTTCCCAAGGATGCTATAGTATATGTGACTTCTGTCTGCTTCAGCTTCATCCTGCTCTTTGATTGAGGCCAAAAGCAGGCAATAAAGTAATTGTTAAAGGACTGAGCTGGAGAAGTAATGCAACAAACAAGTCCCAGCTACACAACTTTCAGAAAGCAGTGACTCTCAAAACAGAAAACAGACTGCTGCTTTGCAGCCAAAGAGGGGTTTTTTCACCTCCAGAAAAAAGCAGCCAAGCTGCACACTGCTTATACATGCAGGGAGGCTATATCCATGCCTGACACGTTTGGAAGAGGCGCACCCACATTCTTCAAAGGGACGAGCCATGTAGCTAGACTGGACCTACATTAGAAACAATTGTTTATTTTGAATCCCAGCTGCTTGTAGGAACTTTTCAAAAAGCCATACTATGCACTGATTACTGTGACAAAATACATTTGTATTTAGACTTTCTGTTTACACAATTCACCTATCAATCATCCTCTAATATGTATGAAAGGCCATAAGGCTTTCAAGATGCACGTTAAACAGGGAGAGAGGAAAAAAAAAAATCACACACAGTGCTTCTCCAATCCAACTTAAATTCCATAACCACAAAATGTACATCGTCCTCCCAGTTCAATCCCATAAAAATAATGAGTTTGTTAACTTGATTCCTATGTCGAATAGGAGCAAGTACTACAGATATGGGTCAACCACCAAGGTAAACTGACTGAAACTTGGCACTTACCCGGCTTATTCCTCAAACTGATAATTAGAGGGCATTGTGGTTTGGTATGTTTCATTTCTTATGTTAAAGGACAAGCAACATAAGAACACAGGCAACAATAAATCTAGACAACTTTAAAATATTACAGATTACTGAACATTACTGAAAATTGGAAGCTGTTCATAAGTTGCAAGTGAAAATATTGCAAAACAATTCAACTTGAACGTTTTGAGCATCGCTTGAAGTAATTTCATTTATTTATTTTTGTATTTGGTATCACTGATGTAACTCAGATAAGTTAAATTGCACTGGTGGATTAGGAAACACTACCCGTTAACTGAGAACTTCCTTCTTCTCCACCTGTGACCGAACAAACATCTGGATGACTAACATGGAGATTCTCTCCCAGCACACTGCAGTACAGCGCAGAATACTCCTATGGTAACTCAGGCTCCACAAAGCTAACTGGAGTTAAATGACCATAGGGGAAGAATACATAAATAAATATAAATACTATCTGAGTATCTTGACTTCTTCTGCTTTTAAGTGTCCTTTTCTTTTCACAGGTCAAATCCAGAGGACATATAAGCTGCTTATACTTATAAGGAACTTTAACCTGCTAATTTAAGCAGTTACAGGACAAGTACATACTACATGCAAACTACCCCAATAAAGTTTGATCTATCTATCCTACACAGGATTCTGTCCTGCAAAGCTAACACTAATTAAATTAAGCATTTACTTCCAATCACACCAGAATCCACTTGCCCATTTTACTTCCCAAGAGAAAGGGCTATAGCATCAGAGGAAATAGTTTCCAGCTTTTTCAGTGATAGCTCTGAGACATGTTGGTTGTCACTAGTATTGCCAACAAGAAACTTTTCAGAGCTGAAAACTTTTAATTTCTGCCAGTCTTCCCTGAAATTCTTCCCTTCAGCAGGCACACTAAGATCATTCAGAGATGCATTTATCACACCTAATGATCTTCTTCCTGGCATTCAAACTTTCTTTCAACTTGAATTGGTTTTCTTTGAGGAATACAGATGTGTCTAAAAAACAATATATCTGTTCTCCACGAGAGATAAATTAATATGAAATCAAATACTGTTGTTGTTAAGCTGTCACATTTACTAGCATCCTCATTTCATACTTTCAGGATCTGGCTTGGATAATAATCCGAACATAATGTAGTATCTCACATCCCATTCTTGCAGAATACTAACGCGCTCCATTCACAGAGCAGCACAGAGCATATGTAGGTGCATGCTTTGTGGTTCTTGCAATTTCCAAAGGCTACCGGTGAAAAGAGACGTTCCACTGGGAAATGTCTTTCTGTGGACAATATCCTATAAATTTCTGTAGAAGCAGTCAGGGAGCAACCTTTTTATTGCTTTTAAGGGGCTTTGTTCACTGCAGCCAGAAGTCTCCAAGCGAAGGGATAGAAACAGAGATTAATTGCCTCATCCGCTCAGGGGGTAATTCCCTTTTGGGTAGTACCATAAAGCTTAGAAAGTTTATTGACGGAGTCTGTGTTTTTCCGTGGAAACATTGCTAGTTTCTTTGCAATGGACTTAATCAGCTGAACAGGGTAATTTCAGACTGGCATTTTGCTAGTTGGAAGACTTGCATGCTGAAGCAATCTTTCTACATCAGGAATGAAATTTCCCTATTAATCTACATATGACTGTGTAGTCAAAGTCATTCATCAGTGAGTTAGATCAGCTTGGAAGACGTTTCAGGGCTTTAATGAAAGGGTATTTTTCCTTTCATTCCAGACAAGGTTTGGGGTTTTGTTTTTGTTATTGCTGTTATTTGGTTGGGTGTTTTGGTGGTTTTTTGGTTGGTCTGGTTTTTGGTGGTTTTTGGAGGGTGGGGGGGGAAAAAAAAAGCGGGGGGTGTGAGTGTTACCTTGGCCTCTCTATAGGTCCATAACTATAACTTTGTTAACTCTGAAAATGAGTAGGAAGAATTTATACGGTATCTGTAGCAGAGTCAAACCAAATAATTTTTTTTTTTTTTTTTTAAATAGAACATTGGAAGATCTGAGAATCGGTGCAAACCTCGCCAGCCTCATAACCAAAATACTGCACCCCTCTCTCATTTTACGGTTCTGATCGGCTACCAGAGCTCAGCAGCCATAATGAAATCAGAACCAGAGGTCAAAACTAAATGAAAAAGGGAAACAATAAATCTAAGTATTTCTCTGTAACTCTTTGCTCTTCAGAAAATACATTTTAATTAATGTTAACTGATTTCATTGTGCAATATAACAAGTTATTGCAAATTCACATTATAGAAACAAGAGTTAAACAACATCCCCAATAATTAGAGAGCAATTGATCAGTTCAGGACAGGATAAAAAAAAATTACATTACATATTACATCAACAAGTCATCTTCATTTATGGTACTATCAAACTGCTGCCCAGTGAATCCTGGGTAGGTTTTTCTGATTATCTGTACTGCAAACCATGATTTCTGAAGAGACTATTACCTGCAGGTAGTGAGCCAAATGTATCCACAATTTCAGGCTGCTTCTTTAGCCTAAGAGTAGTGTAATGGCCTAATAACCTCCACTTAAATTGCTTCAAAAGGGCCCAGTTGGGCTAGACCAGGTACATAACAAATATTCGGACTGTTAGGTAAAAGAAAAACGTGGCAATATTAGCATTTTACAGAAACCAAGCAAGGCATATTCCTCCTTAAGCACCAGGAAACACCGTTAAGATCCCACATACAGATCTGTTATTCAAGATCATTTTTGTAAAGCACAATGGTTTTGCAACCCGACTCTGAAGATCAGCATTTACTTTTGTAATGGGCTGTAAGTATTCAGGCTTCATAATCAGGGGTAAGATTGACTTCTGCTTTCTAAGCTGCTACTGTTCAACTGATGAAACATATCAACAAAATCAGCATACATCAGGTCTTATACTCCAACTAGGTTCCCCTTGCCAGATTCTCCTTCATTCACTGTTGAACATGTTATAATGATAGACCAGTGAATAGTTAATAGAGTTATATAAAGGACAACGGCAAGGGAAAGCCTTGGACTTTCACCCTTTGCTAAACACACTACAACTCCCTGAAGTGGATTAAAATAGCACAGAAAGCACCTTTGATCCTCTTTCAGTCACAGAAATGACCTTTGAATTTTATTGTGTTTACAATAATCTTCTATGCAGATGGGTGTGAACTTTAGCTAAATTAGTTTGACCTATTGCAAATAAAGAAAAATGATTTACATTTAATGTTTCTTCCTGGAAACTAAGGGCAAAACGAAACCATAGAACAGCATACCTAGAAAATGCTTAAACACCTTCTCTTATTCTACAACAGTAATACAAAAAATTCATCATAGAAGGAGAAGAAAGTGGGAGTTTAAATAACAGTAAAAAGCATACAAATTGGCAATTCTAGAGCTAGAGCTTTCCTAAAGTTTCCAAGTCCTAGAAAGGGAAGAAACACTTTCTTGCATGGAGTCTGTTAGGTAGGTAGCCAAGGTAAGAAGAACAAGAATCTAGCCAATGCAAATATCACTGCAGTTTCCTTGCAGATCACATCAACCAACAGAAACTTCAATTGCAAGGAAAGATAGAAGTCATTTACTTCCTCAGTTTTCTCCTTATGCCAAATTCCAAATTAAAGACCTGTCTTATCTGCTTTTTAAATTAATATATTCTATTAATACACAGCAAAGCCTTTTCTCAGCAAATATGACAGGAATGGTACACAGCTGCAGTCATACAGTGCAAATCTCTTCTGAAGTGCACTCAAAACCTCTAAAACAGCAATTTTGGGAGTGGGATAGGCTGCACCCCAAGCACGTTACTTTTCTTGCTTTTAGTCCCGACACAGTTCTGCTACCCCAGTGCAAATAATTTGTGCCTATTTCTCTCGAATACCATTCATGGCACCCGTACATACCTGTACGCTCACAGACGGGCTACCACCCGAAGACGCAGGTTGGCAGAAGTTAGATATGTTTTTTAGGAGAAGGATTACTCTCTACCTGTCCTGCTCCCACATCCTTCCCTGAAGGATCTTTTTTTGTCAGAAATCTGCTATTAGGTTTAGACAGAGCTTTGGTCTCCTGAACCACAGTATGCATATTCCAGCCCCCATCGCAACCCTCACATGGCTTTGCCTGTCACTGCGTATCCCTCAGGGGGGAAGCCCCTGTCTGGATGCAGACAATACTTCCTCCTCCTGTGGCAAAGCTGTCACCATCATCACAATGTACCATCTTAATGAGGCCAAGGGCTTCTCTGTAAGTCTAAAGGCTTTACAAGCTTTATAAAAGAAAATAATTATGCACTCTAATCTAATGCTTATAGATGCAAATGAATGAACTTTATCGACACTCAAACTGCCCTCTATAAACTACCCAGAAGTCTTTAGCACTGAACACTTTTGGGACATCCATGCAGGAGCTGAGATTTTTCACAGCCGTTATTTCAAACTCTGCATTTACAGACCCAGGAGTCCATAAATACTTGGATTAGAATTTACTTCTCTATAAACAGGTCTACAAATTCCTATCACAGCCATCCACTTACACATAACTAAGATTTTATGCAGCTAGCTGTGACCAAACGTGACCACCTTTCCTAAGAGATTCATTCGCTTACTATTAAAAAAGAATAATAACAACCTGTAAACTTCCTCACATTCTGTACTAGAATACAAAACATACAGATGTGGACTAGCTGATTACAAAAGTATCTCACGAAATTAAAAAAAAAAAAAAAAATCAAGAGGAACTAGTGTACTATTATTACCAAAATATGCAGCTCAACCGCTAAAAATATGCCTGCCTTTGGAGGTGATAAACACAACTGTCAAATCAAACCACCTGAAATACTGGCAAAGTACAAATAGCAGTTTGATCATTTTGTTCCACACCATAAACTAAAGTATTCTGAAAGTTGAAGAGGGAAGAAAGAGCATATTATACTTTGGTACTATATTGCTACTATAACTTAAGTGATTGGTGGAAGCACTAAATACCGCCTTGTCTTACAACGTACTCATACTTTCCTCAGCACCAGGTGCTTTAAGTCTGTTCTGAAAAGCCTAAGCCAGTGTTCTGGCAATAGTTACAGGTTACTCTTCGCAAACATCCTCAAAGTGAGAAGACAGAAACTGAACACACGGGTCTTTGCATGTCCAGCAACATCAACAGATATGAGAAAAGCTTTTGCAAGGCTGGATGTTTTCTTCTCTGCACAATAGAGTATCATGCTTTTACATGTATGCAGAAAGCTGTATTGGCTCAGGCGAAGTTTAATTAACAGGCATTATTCCAAGTCTAGTGCTACAAAAGACAACAGTTTCTAATGCAACTTAAGTTTCGTCGCAGGATTGAAAAAATAAATAACAAACACAGAGGGAGGTAAAACAAGCCCAGGCAGAATTATGCTCTTTGCACGGGATTAAAATAAAATTTTCCTACTATTTCCCCCTTGTTTCCTCATAATTATTGACTATCAAGAGTGCTGCACGTTCACTGAACAGTTTCCTAACTTTAGGATTCCTTCTCTTTAAAACGAAGGGTTGTCTTAGCACTGACAGATGCCCTGTGGGAAAATTAGATTGTTACTACAAACCTCTTGACTCTGCCAAAGAACCATCAGACGCTGCTGAGTTATACAGCATTTGGACAGGGGCCAAAAGATGATCATGTACCTACAAGTAAAATAATCAGAACATGTGAAGCTATCTACCTGCTGCTGTGGAAAATGAGCTTGTACTGTGATTCTTCTCCTCTCACCGGAGCAGAAGGGATGGTGGAAACCTTAACGACAGCAGGGCATTGCAGGTAGCTAATCAAAGCAGAGAAAAGTAGACATTTCTTTGTGAAAAGGAAAGGAACAAGGTGAACAAAGATGTATTTAAAACAAAAAAGAATCTGTTCTTTAATCGCACTCCTGTACTGGGCCTGGCTGGGATGGAATTAACCTTCTTCATAGCTGCCCATAGAGTGCTGTGTTTTGGATTTGTGACTAAAAGAGTGTTGATGACACACCAATCTTTTGGCTAGTGCTAAGTAGTGTTTGCACAGCATCAAGGCTTTCTCTTTTTCTCACTCTGCCATGCTTCCCACCCTCCAGCCTGTAGACAGATTTGAATTGGCCAAAGGAATATTCCGAACCATGTAACATTGCTTAGCAATAAAAAAACCTCAGGGCTTTTGTCTTCCAAGGTATCAGTTACTTGTGGACTGGCTGGGCATCAGCCTGCTTATGGGAGGTGATGAATGATTGCCTTTGCATTATTTCTTTTTTCCTCTCTCCTCTTTCCTTCACTTATTAAACTGTCTTTATCTTGATCATGGTTCTTCTTGCTTTTTCCTCTTCCTATCCTCTGTCCTGTACTGCTGGAGGTGGGAAACGAGTGAGCGGCTGGGTGGGTGCTTAGCTGCTGGCCAGGGGCAACCCACCACAACTCATTTCTAGGGGATTAACAGCTGGAGTATAGTGTGGGTGAGAGGGGAAGATGGAAGAGGAAAGAAGAGAAAAACTAGAGGATTCTTGCAAAGCCCCAGGGGTGTTGAGCAATAAGAAGTAATACTGTCAAAAGAGAGATCAATGTTAGTGGCATTACCTTCATTCAACTGAGTTTGACATTCTTTAGGCATTCTGCTCAAGCACCTTAGTTTTATTCCTGATTTACCTTATGCATTAGACGATAAGATTAAGTTCTCCCCCTTCTTTACTTCCTGAACATGAGAGAAGAGGGAGTATATGAAAGTAAACCAATTACCTTATCATATTTCCATATCATCAGCAACATTTAGGTTTCATTAGTCTTTTTCCAGCAATATGTTAATACTGTGTTTTATAAAGGCACAGATTCATCATTAAGATACATCAATTAATGCCATGAAATTAAAGGTCTGCAGTTGAAGGAAGTCCAACACTTGATTCGAGTTTGCATGGGCAAAAACTGCACCTGTCATATATATTTTTATGCTTACAAAATTAATTGTGAATGGCTAACCAAATACTTTATTGTACAGGCACAAGTGAGGTATTTAAGGAAAAAAAAATCATCACAAAAAAGGAAGCATGCATTTTGTGGTTATAAAAGGTGCTCCAAAGACAAATAGAAAATTTGAGAGCAGAAGTGTCACAGAGGAAGTCATTGTCTCAAAAATTTGTGAGCCTTCCTGGGCCCATAATAAGTCCATATTTGAAACAGTCAACTATCAGACTTGTATCGAGCACATATAGCTCTCATGAGGCCCATAAATTTTATTAGTTTTTACTGATCACAATATATCATATGAAGATAGCACAAAATATAGCATACTCCAAGTTTAAAGCAAGACTGAGGAGGCTAGTAAAACCCCTCAGTAAGTGGAAAAATGAAGTCCATATTTCTTGCAAGGATTTTGGAAAATGCATGTTGGAAAACTACTTTTCCTGTATAATGGCTTCCTTTTATTCTGAATAAATGAATCACTATAAGGGGGAAGGGGATGTCTTTTTTAGTATGCCAAAACTGTGCGGACTGAAGAAGCAGTAAAAAATTGCATTATGTTTGCAGAAAAAGTAACTGATGTCTTAAGTCTGATTAAATATATAAATGAGCTAGATTCTCTGAAGATACGTGGACAGCTGCATCATTTTTGCATTTCATAATGATAACGAGCTAATATGATAAAGAAAGTTATATTTATACCACTATTTGTAAAATAAAGCCACTTGTTACAACTTCTTCCAACGCACTATGACGCTTACAACAAAAAATGGCTAATGATAACAGTTTTCAGAGACAGATAAATATAAAAACCTTTATTATTTTATGCTGAATAGAGATGTCCATAAATACTTCCTGATTAACAGTTATAAAAATAAAGCATTATTTTTGTTAAAGCTCACAGAAGGCTATATGAACTAGCTCCCCTTGCATTCTGTTTCAAAGCACATAACCTTATATATGCTTTGATTGCAACTATAGCATAAAGTGCAAGACTTGCAGAAAGCACAGTTGGCAATGTCTTCTTACTCAGGTCAGGCTTACTCAACAGTTTCCTTTTCAAGGCCTTATTTTAAGGCACCTATGGCTTAGCCGAATGTAGCCACTTGGGCATTTCAGTTAAATTTCCAAAGATAAGACTTTTAAACCAAATTACAAAGGAAAAATAAGCCAATTATTGTCAAGAGGGATTTAATACAACAAGAGTTTGACTTTATGGCAGAAAACTCCATGTTTCCTCATCTTGTGGAAAACATTTCTCCAATTTGGGCAAGTTATACATCTCAGATTTCAATCTTATAAGGGTTTAGCAGATATTTACAGCTGTATCATTCAAAAATTCTGTGTGTTATACTAGATATCTTTGAGAGCTGCAGCATCCCATGACAACTGTATCTGAACCATACCCGCAGCGATATTGAACACAGGGCTTTCGGCTTCGGCTCCCTCTGTCCTCCTCTCCATCCTATACCCCAGATACAAAAGAGGCAAGCAGAGAGATACCCTGCACTGAACAATCAGTGGTCCCTCCTGCAGGAGCTCAGGCAGTGCGGAAGCAGCAGCTTGGTGGCACGGCTCAAAGGCAGAGGAAGAACAGGAATGGATACAAGGCTCCAACAGGCACTTTGGGATCCATATCAAAAGGGGCTTGAGGGGAAGGTAGGACAGATGAGAGAAAGGAGGAAAGAGCAGAAAGAAAATAAAATCAAGTAGTACTTTCCCCACAGCCAACTGGATCATTTAGTTCATGGCTAACTCCGGCTCCAGATGTTAAACAGATCTAGAAATAAGCCACCGGCCACGCTCTCACTGCACAGGTCTGTGCACATGCCCTCTCTGCAGGAACGAGCACAGAACAGGAGGGACCACCACTGCACTGCTGCCCTGTTACCACTTGTCATCCTGTCGCCTACCTGGCTGCTCAGCTGCATCAGTCACACACCTTTAGTGCAGACAAGGCTGACAGAAGTGTAGTGAGCCATACAGATAATGTAATGGCAGATAAACCTGAAGCTAAGCCTCAGAAGCCATCCAAAAGGTGACAACTACCTTACAGTCACAGCTGCACAGTATATACAAAACAAGAGATGGAGGCAAGATACGAAATACAAAAAAGGATCACTAAAACTTAATTGGCAGATTGGTACCACCGAGATATAGAAGGCTCTACTTTTTCCTTCCTCTAAAGGCATGTGTGCCTTATTAGCTGTATTGCATTCCCTTCCCATTTCACTGCAAACCCAGTCAGATGGATAAAGACATAATTGCTCATACTGTTGCTCATGTCTGCAAAGAGATTTTAAAAAAAAAAAAAAAAGAAGTATCAAAAAACCACACCCTCAGTAAATTTATTTGAAGCATTAAAGGTTACATCATCCTGGCATCCTCACATTTTTCCTGCAGAAGAAAGGGCAGGATAAAAAAGGATGGATTCTGTAGGGATATATAGAACATATTAATCTATGGCAGACTCAAAGTTCCAGAGATTTATACAGAACGATGGCTCTTATTTTATTAAGGTGCTATATTTTTAGAAAGTATTAATTAAATGTTTTGATCAGTTTAACACCCCTCCCTCTGCCAGAAAAAATGTCAGTTCATCATAAAAGTAGCTGCCAAAACATGTCTTTATTGAAAAATATTTCCCAACACCTCTCTGCAATGGATGCAACCTTCCTCCCCCTGTCATGGTTATCTCTGTATTGGTTAAAAAATAGAAGAGAATTCAGGTAGTGAAGAAATCTGAGAAAGAGCTATCTAAATTCTAGCAGATACATCTAGGCATGTAAAAGTGGTCTTTACAATTCTATTGTTCTACAGGTTAACCAGTTATCTCGAGGGTTTTTTCTCCTTTCTAAAATCCACTCACATATAACAGACCCCAGTCCTCCCAGTTTTATCTATTTCCAATATGAAAAGCATCTGTTGACACTGGAGAAGGGTAAAATTTAAGATAATAAATCACACTGGTCAATAACCAAACCCTGAAAAATCAGCACAGTTAGAAGACACCCAAACTATTAGCCCTTGTTTTGCCTACATTTCTGCGGACTGGTCTTTGCAACTTGTGACGCTAGATCTTGGGGAACTGTGGTAGTTTGCCTGTCTGACAGTGTTACAGAACTTGGTGCATAGTTTTCCGCTGTTGAATTATTCACCTCTTCCTGCTGTGGAAAAGGTTGATTTCTGACATGCCAGGAATCAGTTTCTAATTTACATACGTACATGTACACACAGTCCTTATCCCAAATACTGTGAATCAGCTCAGTATCAGAAGTTAGGGACCAAAAACGAAAAACTGAAACCATGTAGCTTCACCTCCTAAGAGACTAGCAAGCTGCCAAGCAAGGCCTTTCTGAATCAGTTTGGGATTTATGCACCCAAAATCTGCTTAAGTTCATTTAAAATTCTCCACGTTATCGTTATCAGAATGAGCAGAGTTTAGATTGGGCCTCATCTCCACTTTACTGAAGTTTAAAAAAAAAAACAAAACACCCAAACAAAAACAAACAACAAAACCAACCTCAACCACAAAATACCACCCCTCCCAAACCCAACAACAGCACCAAAAAAACCCAACAAAACAAATCAAAACCAACTGCACAAAAAGCAACAACTAACCCCCACCCCCTCCAACATAATCTCGATACAACCCCAAAACTGTGACTTGCTAATAAAGACCAGTGAATAAGAAAGCGGAAAGATGGGTTGGGGTTCTCACTCCTTCCTTTTAGAAATAAAAACATTGCTGCAACCCCTGTAAAAGCCACAATTTCACAGCAGTATTTGCATTCCTTCTGAGCATTTGATGGGTAGAAACTTGGCTTCAGCCATCACTTATAATTTGCTCCAATGGGTTTACAAGTCTTTTACTACACCCCTTTCAAAAGATACTGGAGAAGAAAGGCACCCTTCCGTATGAACGCGCAGCACAATTCCACACCACCCAGAATTACGCACACAAGGTAGGGGTGGGGCACGACTGCCAAAATAGCTCAGCCATTTTTAAACATGTGCAGGTGAATTAGTAATTTTGTCCTCCCAGTCACAGACCCAGCGCCAGAGTTCTGTGTCCACATGTGGGGTCTCCTCTATTTCAACCTCCTCCTGCATGTTTCATCCATCGCGCCCATGCAACAGTGCTGACACCTGACAGCACCTGTGCTACCCCAACCAACCATTTCAGGTCAATGAGATGCAGACGGAACACTCGATATAGTATTTATTTATATATTTATTTATATATTTTACATATTTTATATTTATTTATATATTTATTTGATATGC
>NW_009210146.1:0-2301 GCF_000690835.1 Fulmarus glacialis
AGTTCAAGCTGGGCTTTTGCCTTTCTAATACGAAAATTGCCTAAGATAATTAACAAGGCCCCCACCTGCATTAATGCAGTTGTCCACAGATCCAAGAATGCAGGAGAGGAACTAGTGCCTGGAAGACAAAACTGTCTGAATTCTAATATAGGCTAGCCATGAGCACTTCACAATGAAGGACATAGCAGATCCTTCCCAAAGACACTGGAGATTAGATACTTTTGAAGTGGTGCTTCCTGTTGCTGGATTTGAGTCTCCATGCAGCAGTGTAAGCTCAGCCTCATGTAACAGCCAGAGCAATCCCAAACTGCACTGGTGATTTGCAGTCACCTTTAGCCTGGAGCAGGGCACATGACAAGCACAAAGCGGTGCTTTGTCTCTTGGGCAGAGAGGGGGAAGACCTTCCAGCAGGAAGTTTAGAGATCCAGACTGGTGTAATCCAAGTTTGTGTTTTTCCAAGGCACTGGGCTTACCTTGTGCTGAGCACCTCTACCCCACAGCATCCTGACTTCTTCCGTCAGCCCTGGAGCATAGGAAATGCATGTGTGCACATGCATTTGTAATGTTTTGTAATGTGTTCTGTGCTGGAAGGTAGCTGTTGCTGTTGCACTAGTCAGACTGCTGGAGCAGGTTTGGAGCAGCCCTGCTTGCAGAGGCTTTGACTGAGAGTATTGTGCCTCCTCAGCCTGCTAATGCCTCCTTGCACCAGCGAGCTTGAGTCTGGAAACCTCTAGCTAGAAACACATAGGGCAGATGCTGGCCTCGCTGTGGACTGGGAGCACTACCATGGTAGCATGTGAGATAGGATGGGAATCTCTGCAGAGAAGCAGCTGCTCGCTGTCTGCTGATAAACTCTTTCCTGCTTCCAGGGAAGCTGAAAACTTGCTGATTGACAAGCCTTTGGGTTGCTTCCTTGTTCGGATCAGCCAGAGCCGACCGGGCTACACCTTGACATACAGGTAGGTAATACGCCTTGCAGAGAAGGAAAAAGAAGGTCCTAAACTGAGCTGTGCATGGCTGGAGGAGTTAGCCTCCTCCACAGAGGAGTCCAGTGAGGATGATGCTCAGCGTCTCCTGTGGGTACCTCAGACAGTTTGGAGTAGCAGACAGGACACTGCGAAGTCTGTCTCTTGCCAAGAACTAGATCTGTCTGTGCGTGGGGTGCTGCAGCTCCAAGGGTGCAGGTCCTGCTTGGGCTATGCTAGATGGCTGAGTGGGCAAACGAGATTGGAAGAAGCATTGACTGGAGCAGAGGAGATGAGTCTAGAGGAGGGCCTGAGGAGAGGCCATCAGAGTGCTACAAGGGCATGGTCTTCGTACAGCTTCAGGCAAGGGATAGGGCAGAGTTTTAATGCGGACAACAGGCATGGGAGGTGGTACAGTCTGCTGGGGTTTGGATCCGGCTGCTGGGGTTCTCCTGTCACTGACTTCGGGGAAATTGCTGCTCCTCCAGCACCTACTAGCACAGCATGTGACACTCCAGCATGGTGCATCTCCTGCATCTTTGTGATATTGTTACTGTGGCTCCTGATCACATCTGGCCTCTCATGACAACAAGTGCAGAAAGCAATGAGCAGGTCCTGGAGAGATGTTGCGGCCCCATGCTGTGACTATTTCTGTCTGTCTGTCTCACCAGGGGCAAAGGCCGCTGCAGACACTACATGATCCAGATGCAGCCCAATGCACGCTACGTCATCCTGGGGGAAGACCGGGCTCACGCCTCGCTCACCGAACTGGTTCGGTATCACCAGACTGTGGGCATCCAGCCCTTCATGGAGATACTGACTGTTCCTTGCGGGCAGGTGAATGTCGAGGATCTGCAGCCAGAAAAGGGGATGGGGCATGGACTGCGCCCTGAGCAGACTGAGTCACTGCGGCAGCACCTCTCTTTTGTGTTCCCATTGGGAGTATCCCATTCTGGCCAAGTAGCTTGGCCTCTTCTGCATGCACCGGGAAATGCTACTAGCTGGGCACTGTGGAGTCCTGGGATGGGGAAAAGGCCATGGGGTGGATGGCATGCCCCTGCCCCCTGAATGTCAGCAGTGGTCACAGCTGGGTATTCCTCTTGGTTGTGCTGTTTGGGGTGTGTAGAAGGTCTGCAAGCCACTGCTGAATCCACTCTTCCCTCCCTCAGAAAAGTAGTGAGAGTTTGGATTACGAAGATCTGGAGTGCCTCAGGCTGGGTCCACCAGCAGCTAAGGGGGAGACCCCGCCAGAGGAGCAGCCCTGCCCCTCCAGGCCTTCCACCAGCAGACATGCTCTGCAGCCAGGAGCAGCCGCAGTTCTCAGACACGTGTGGTT
>NW_009210146.1:2314-6925 GCF_000690835.1 Fulmarus glacialis
CAAAACCAACAGAGCCTGGACAAGAGTAGGACAAAGCCAAGCTCAGGCAAGGAGAGAGGCAGCCAACGAGCCTTCCCTCGCCTCCACTCTTCCATACGCCTGGCAATGCAGGAAATCCAGCAGGTGAGCTGGGGCATATCCTCTGCCAAGCCTTCCCACCCACAGCCACTCTGGGACACGTGGAGCTGCCCTATCCAGGGGCAGGAGAGAGGAGGCTTCCACAAGTAGCACTTGGTTTCCTAGCTCCTGGGTCACAGATTTTATTTGGTGGTCTTGGGTCAAGCGTGTGTTCATTGGAAGTGCTGGGCTGGGGGAGACCCTGGAGGGGCTCGCTGGGGTGCCCAAAGAAAAGTACGTAACAGAAGGGGCTGTGATGTGGCCAGTGTCCCAGTCACTGCTCCCCTAATGCTGTCTCTGTGCTTCTCACTGCAGTTCTCTTCCACTCCCTTGAATACATCTGTACGGAGCTGCTGTCAAGCTCTCAGCATTGAGGATGTAGAGCCCAAGTGACACGGTAAGAGGAGACAGCACACAGGAGGGCAGACAGCAATTGCAGCTTCCCCAGGAAATGGAGGAGCAAAGGGGCTCTTCCCTTCCTGCTCCACCTGGAGCATCTCTTGGCCACCACCTACCTAGAAAGACAACAGGAGAAACAGAGGGCAGTGACCAGCTTCCATTCCAGGACTGCAAAGAGACCAGGAAAAAAGGGAAAAATCAGCATAAGGTTGGGTCCCAGCACCTGTGGTGCACAGTGTGCTTGCAATACAATAACAAGGCTGCTGGAGGGAGCTCACAGTTTGTTAGAGGCCTGGGGCTGGAAGGACAAGTACTATCAGAAAGCATATCTGCACGCTACAATAGTCAGCTGCAGTGGCTTAATGTTGTGGAGAGAGGCCCATATCAGAAGTGGGTGCTTGGCAGAGAGCCCTGGGGGGTAGCAGAGGCAATGAGCCGAAGGCAAGGCTGAGAACATAAGAAAAGGCAGCAGTCTGTGAGGACTTTAAACAAGGTCTCAGCAGCTGGAAGCACAGCTGGTTACTGAGGCTGTAACATACTGGGTGGGTTATAGGAGTATATGGAGTGGGCCAGGAAGGGCCATCTGACACAGTTGGCTATGCCCAATGCATTAATTGTCTGAAGCATCTAGTGGATGAGCAGCTCCCCTGTACAGCCAGTGGGTAAATCCCTGTCCCATTCAGTTGCTGAAGGCAGGAGGAAGCAGTAGTGGTGCTGTTGTACACCTCTGGAAAAATCTGCATCTGTATCAGCTGGGAGCGGAGCGGGATCAGAAGACCATGCTGTTGGCTGCAGACCCACTGCAGGGCTTGCAGCCTTGCACCAGGATTACTGAGTTCCCTGCATGGTTCCGCTCCCAGGAAACTGTGTTGGAGCAAAACTCTTTAGCTGGAGCCTGTCTTGTCTTCCTCTTGATGGCTGAGAAAATCCTGTCCTGGAAGTGTTTGACTCAATTGCTTCATTCCTGTATTAATGTACCCAGGGGATGCTCCTTGTGTCCGAGGTTAGGCAGAAGAAAGACAAAACATCTAGGATCTGCGTTGATGACTGCAAGTTGGAATTGCTGAATGGAGCCCTCTTTTTATGTCCTCCACTGAGTTGTGTTTCTTGACTTTCTTGCAGGTCAAAGTGGCTCAGCCCTATCCTCTTTCCAGTGCTGCTGGGCCTTGCCTAACTGGGTGAACACACCCAGACATATAGCAGCCTTTTTTCTTTTTTTTTTCCTTTTTGTTTTTGCTGCACCCATCTGGCCCTGTGCCTTTAGACAGGACTGCTGCAGAAATGAATTTTCATCAGCACTTAGCTGGTCTCAGTGGCTGAGACTGCAATATCTCGACCAGTCTCATCCTGGCAGCGGGGAGAGGATGGGAACAGTCACAGTCTGCAGAGGTGCACAGTGCCTGACGGTCTGCGTGTCAATACTACAACGTGCCTGAAGACTGCTCACCTTGCACTGTTAATAGTCACAAACTGGATATCCCCCAACAATGTGTTCTCTCACAGACACCTGTACTGATTTCCTACCTGTTTCTCTTCAAGTCCTCTGTCTCTGTTTTGGTCCTGTGTATCCGCTGCTCTTGGTGCCAAGGGAAGGTGGGCTTGGGCTTGGGAAGTAAGGAATGAAACTGGTGTGTCCTTTTTGTTGAGTGCAGGAGCACCTGAACAGAGGCAAGAGGCAAGAAGATCTTTCTGCAGAGGGAATTACCTGCCCTTGCATCAGTGTGCTGGCACGCTGCTCCCCAGTCCTTAGCCAGAGCTCAAGTCAGGGAATCATTGGCAAAACCCTCTTGTTCATCCTGGTCGGAATCACTACAAGTCCAGGTTGGACAACATCCTACAACATCCTATCTACACTGAGGGTAGAGGGCTTGCAACATACAGGACCATGCTACTTGTTAGCTATTTTCTACCTTTTAAAAAAAAATCTATTTTCTTCCTATAAGGAGAAGCTCAGTGTTTTCTTTGTTTCTGTTACCTGCAGTCCGTTCAACCACGGACTGCAAATGGAGGAGAACAGCTAACACCTCTGAGGGTAGACACAGGGTCATGTGAAGTGTCTCAGTGGAGAAGCTGAAGGCTCATGGGCCAGTAATCCTGGTGCACAACTGCCACCTGTAATAGTGCTCTCCTCCCACGCCGTGTATGCCACGGGCAAGACCTCCCCTTTGCAGCCTGCACCAAGCTCCCTCTGGCTCAGTAGTTCCCTGGCAGATCCCTCTGCACCGGAGGACAGCCACACTTCCCACTCTGCTTCACTCCTCCCTGGGAGGCACGAGTGCAGCTGAGTCCAGGTTGTATAGACTGGTGCTGTGGCCAGAGAAGCTTATTAATGTGATACAGGATGCTTGTGGCAGTGTCTCAGCGCTGCCTTTAACCATGGGACTATTTGTCTTCCCTCCCCTGTGCTCTCTGGAGCAGTAGCGCTGAGCAGCACTGGGTTACAAGGGAGCACAGCTGGGGACCAGACAGGGAAGCGCGCGCTGGTTGTCTCAGCCTGACGTCCTGGCTCTCCCCAGCACTGCCTTGCAGCATTAACGCACCTTTTCTCTTCCTCGTACTGGGTTTTGGCAGCTGCTTTGAGGCTGTTCAGGACAGAACCAGTCCAGGCAGTCAAAGGCTGCTGTTCGCAGAGTCTTCCTGGCTAAGCCCAGGGGCGTTTTGCTGGGCAGCCTTGGCCTGTGCCAATGTTCTCCTTGGCTTCCTCCACCGCTGGGCAGCTGGAAAGCCTGCCTTCTGGGTAGCACGTAGAACCACTTCATGGCCAAAACATTTCTAAGAACTCACTAATGCACAGAACTGAGACATGGATGAGAAATGCATTTCCGTAACGGAGCTGCTCTGTAACTCTTTCTGAGTTCCTGTGCCACAGAGCATGGTGTAAGCGCAGGCTAAGATCCAGCGGCAAAACACTGTTCGCTCCTATAGCCTGGCAGGGATAATGCTGAACCAAGGAGGGTGGTGAAAAGCTTTCCCCCAGCAGCTGCCTGCAGTACCTCCTGGGTGCTGCTGCAGGCACAGCTCACAAGTGACGCTGGGGGGAACAACATCAAGGGAGCGTCAGGACACCTCTGGTGGCTGTGCATGGCACGTCTCCTGGCAAGCTTCCAAAACCAGAGCAGATTTCTTTTGCCCCTGATTTGAGGGTTGGGAAGTAGAATCGCAATGTGGGCAGCAAGGAGCCTGTCATGGACCTGGGCAGCATGCCTGGGCTGGCGGTTCAGGTTTCTTCCACGCCTACTACTTCTGGTTTTTCTGTGACACGGTAAGAAGAAATCAAGGGAAGAGAAGAGTGAGAAGTGGCTAGGCTGATAAGGTTATGCAGTACCGGATGCAAGATTTCTGCATGGCTCTGGTTTGCAGGAGCATTAGCAAACACTCAATGCTCTGCCTATACACAAGGTCTAGCCAAGCTTCTGGACAGCAGTCTGGCTAGTGCTGGGCTGTCGTCAGGAGAAATGCGTGCCAGCAATGGGGAAAAGCTGGGAGAAGAGCTAGGAATACAAGAGGCTGCTAAAGTATAAAGTGCAGACTTGACATCTCGCGTGGTCTTTGCCTGCATGCTTCCAGCTCATGGCGAAAGTCAGGCACTGAAGCTTCAGCTCTGTGTGAGAGCATGAGTTATGCTAAGGATTTGTTTCATCTTCTCCCTCAGGATGATCTTCTCTGTTGAAGACGAGCAGCTGCATGAGCAGCCCTATCTCATTTCCTATGGCAGCAGCACTCAGAAAGTTATATCTCAGAAAAAGCAAAGAGCAAACTGTAAGCCGAAGTGGGAAGGCCATTCATGTTATATCATGTTACAGTTCAGCTGGCGTGTGATGAACTGAATGGCATGTACTCACATAAAAGGCTGTGCTGGTTTTGGCTGGGATAGAGTTAATTTTCTTCATAGCAGCTAGTATGGGGCTATGTTTTGGATTTGTGTTGATAACACAGGGATGTTTCCGTTACTGAGCAGTGCTTACTCAGAGTCAAGGCCTTTTCTGCTCCTCACCCCACCCCACCAGTGAGCAGGCTGGGGGTGCACAAGCAGTTGGGAGGGGACACAGCTGGGACCGCTGACCCCAGCTGACCAAAGGGATATTCCATACCATA
>NW_009210146.1:7236-25763 GCF_000690835.1 Fulmarus glacialis
GTGGGGTGTCGTGACTGGCTGGGGTTAAACCACGACAAAGGCAAATACGGGGCTGTATCGGGCTGTGTGAGCAGGGGCAGCATCCAGAAGAAGGCCTGGCAACCCACAGATCCCCTGAGCACTGCATTTCATGCCCCATGGGACTTCAGCTGAGCTCAGAGAGAAAGGCTAGGAAGGGAAGCATGGGCATGGGGAGCCGGGCAGAGCTGGCACCCAGGAAGGTAGGAAGAGCAGCAAGAGAAGGATCTGCAATCCACAGGAGTGAGAACTGTGCTAGAGGGACCTCTGGGTTTGGCGGCTTGGGAAGAATTTTATTTCATAATCTGTGCCTTCCTAGTCATAGAATCATAGAATCATAGAATAGTTCAAGTTGGAATGGACCTTTAAAGGTCATCTAGAACAATCCCCTGCCATGGGCCGGGACATCCTCAACTATATCAGGTTGCTCAGAACCCCGTCCAACCTTACCTTGAACGTTTCCAGGGATGGGGCATCTACCACCTCTCTGGGCAACCTGTTCCAGTGTTTCACCACTGTCATTGTTAAAAAATTTCTTCCTTATATCTAGTCTAAATCTATCCTCTTTTAGTTTAAAACCATTCCCCCTTGTCCTGTCGCAACAGGCCCTGCTAAAATGATTGCCGCTATCTTTCTTATAAGCCCCCTTTAAGTACTGATAGGCTGCAGTAAGGTCTCTCCGAAGCCGCCTCTTCTCCAGGATGAACAACCCCAACTCTCTCAACCTTTCTTCATACGAGAGGTGTTCCATCCCCCTGATCATTTTTGTGGCCCTCCTCTGCACCCGCTCCAACAGGTCCATGTCTTTCTTGTGCTGAGGACTCCAGAGCTGGACGCAGTACCCAGGTGGGGTCTCACCAGAGCAGAGTAGAGGGGCAGAATCACCTCCCTTGACCTGCTGGCCACGCTTCTTTTGATGCACCCCAGGATGCGGTTGGCTTTCTGGGCTGCAAGCGCACATTGCTGGCTTAGCAACTTCATCTGCCAGTTCCTTCAGGACCCGCGGATGGATCTCATTGGGTTCCATGGACTTGTGCACCTTCAGGTTCCTTAGATGGTCTCAAACCTTATCTTCTCCTATAGTGGGCAGCTCTTCATTCTCCCAGTCCCCACCTTTACTGGCTTCGGTGGTGAAGCTTAAGCACTTGCCAGTGAATCCTGAGGCAAAGAAGTCATCCCCCCCCTACTCCATCCCTGCAACTGGTGCTTCAGTGCATCCTTTACAGAGCTTCCCTAACCTGCCTCCTTGTTTTTTGCAGAAGGGTTTTGTGTCCCTTTCCTATCTCCCTCCGTGCTTTACATCCGAATGATCTTGGGTGCAAACAACCTTTTAGCTAATCACCTCTAGGCTAAGACCTACTCCAGATCAGTCTCTTCTGTCCAAACTAAAGCTCTGGCTTGCCTTTGGCCCTTGAGGTATCTGGCCAGCAACTTCCATTAGGCTGGCTAAACCAGACATTTTCATTCTTCTCTCCTTCCATTCTCAACACTTCTTGTTCCCCCTTTTCCCAGCTCTGCTTTATCCTCTCCTCTCCCCAGTTTGGCCATCATCTTTGATGGACTTGAGGTTTAGGAACGTGATGCCATGACCCAAGGACCAGTACAGCTCTTAATCTCTTTTCACAAAACTGGCAGCCCTTGTGTTGTTTGCTTTCTTCCCGGGCAATGCTATGGTGTATGTTGATCTGTTTCCTTCCCCAAATGTGTTTTAAAGGCCTATTTGACCATCAGCCCGGATAAGGGTCTCCATGCTGCCCTTAGCCTCACTCCAGCTTAAGTCAAGCGACTGTGGAATGCTGTAACAGCATCTCTGAGATACTGTCTTTCCTATCTTCTAGTTAACTTTGTTGTCCAGACTAAATACTTGCATGGTGTGCCACTGCTTTGCAGCAACATGTAGGACAGGCTACTTGACCAGGGCTTTGCTTCTCAACTTGCTCTTCCTGATGCATCACAAGAGCGTAGAAACTACCGTGTGAGATGTAGGGGTCAAACCAGCACAGGATCCTGGCCATGAAGGTGGCCAGTGGGGTATGCTTAGAGCAGATTGAAGAGCAGCGTAGGCATAAAGCCATGCTTCCTCTGCTACATGTTTCAAGCAATACTCGGTTTAATCTTACTCTGACCAAAGTATTCCTCTGTCTAGCAGTCCTTGCTGGGTTGTTCTTCCATAAAAACATCTGATCGCTTTTGATCAATTCTAGATTATTTTGCCTCCATAGCAACCCTATGCAATTAATTCCTCAGCCTTATGATGCATAGTGAAAAAGTACTTAAATTTGTTTGGTTTTTAACCTGCTATTATTTAATCGATATGCCCTTGTTTTTATACTAAAAAACATCACAAGTAATCATTTCCAAAACACTTCACTCCTGCACATGATTTTATATATGTATGTTTCTCTCCCTAGGCTGTCTTCTCTGTCCTGTGTATTTGATTTTCCTTTTCCCCTTTTCTGCCTCTTCTTAATTCCACTGTATCTTCTCTGAGAGGGAAGGGAGAAAACAGAGAGCAACCCCAAGGCCATTTCCCTGAGTGGGGATAACTCGTCTGAACTCTCTCCTTGTGCAGGTGAGGCTTCTCCTTGTAAATTACTATCTACCAACACTGACTTTAATTTATCATTTTATTATCCTGCCATTCATTGTGAGATCTTTCTTGAACTGTGCAGTGAGTGCTCATTTTCACTACACTGCAGACCTCAACCTCACCAGCAAACTCTGCTCCATCACTGCTCACACCCTTTCCTGGACCATTTCAGCAAAAATCACAAGCCCTAGCACAGATCCTGGTGGGACAGCACTGGTACATTCCTCCAGTTTAAACACTGACCATTTTCCATTTACTGTCTTCTACCTTGTTATTAACCGTGGGAATAAACATGTTGCAGAGAAGAGCAATTAAGGACATTTGGTGTGGGACCTTGCTGAAAGTGTTTTGGGCATCCATCTATCCAGCCACAGCCATGAAACAGGATTCCTCACTCCTTTAAGGAGTGAGACCTGATCTCCTTCTGCTAAGTAGGGTTGTTTCTTCCCCTTTAATCCCATTTCTTTAAGTGCCAAGGGATGCTATTCCTAATTCCCAGTGTGGAACTCAGATTTACAAGTCATAGGTTCCCAGATTTACCCAAAGCTCTTAAAAAAATAAAAGCCCAACCCTGGCATCTCATTTGCCTGCTGTCATTCCTCTGGTTTCAGGCTGAATTAAGCAACAGGTTGCATGTACCATAGCGCTGAGCGATCTGTGTTGGGGTTCCTCCAGAGGTCTTGGATAAATGCCATCTATGTCATTTACTGTTTGTGTTATAAATTTGTTTTGAAACATACCGTGCTGATGCTTTCACTTGAAGCAGGCTGCCTCGTTCAGCCCTGTAAAAGGAGGTTGCAGCATGGGAATTTCCCTTCATTCCTTGCTAGTGTGGATCAGTCACTGTGCTTTTGTACTGGGCCTCTATCTTCTCTGAATGGTCTTTCACACCTCTGTTATCTGTTCACTCTCTGGCAAGCTTCCACTGTGAAAATGTTTTTTTGTTTTGGGGTGGTTTGGTGGTTTTTTTTTTTTTAGTTTTTCAGCTTATCACTCTACTGGACTCTGTTATAGTTCTGCATTTAACTTGTTGTGGTTACTCTCCTTCAGAGAATTGCAGGAAGTTTTGAGTTATGACAAAGGGTGCGTCGTTTCTTCCAGTATGTCTCATTTATCCTTTGGCACATTAATTTGGTTCTTCAGAATTTGGAGTTCCCTGGAAACTCACTCAAAAATCACATCCTATTAGCCACCTTTCTACCTCTCGCAGCCAGCTTTACACGGGAGGTTACACACCACTTAAGATTTCAGCAGTTTCACCTTGAACGCCTTTAGAGTTTGGAGGAGGCTGGGACATGAAGCATCCAAAGATGCAGGATTAAAGGCCAGAGCAGCACCATGAACCTAAGTCCAGCAGCAAAGTTACGGCCAGTCTTTGGCCTCTTCTGTAGTACATTCACACTTGAATGAGGCTCTGGGCAGTTACTGACCCCGCTCTTATCGTGTTTTGGGATGCTGCTGACTACAGGGGCACGTTTGCAGCAGGGTCCCCGGCAGAAGCACAGCGTTTCTGAGGCTCACAGCTGCTCTGGACAGGGCAGGAGGGTTTTCAGCCTGCATTTTGGTCTGTGCATCAAGCTTGCTGTGTCTGGGGTCAGCTCTTAGTATCACAGATCCTGGCAGTTAGCAGCTGGGGGAACCCCTGGTGCACCATAGATTTTGTTCCCGAAGCTGTGCTTGGCTTCCAGTCAAGCAAAAACATTTGGCAAATTAGGATGTTGGAAAATTAGGAAGAAAAACCACTTCACAGTGTCAGGAGAACTGGGAGAGTGTTTCAAAGGGTTTCTCCTGCTGCTTTTGTGCCTTGGAGGTGTCTGCCAGCAACTGAGCCCTGCTGCGGCTGGTGTAGCGGGCATCAGCACAGCTGCTGAGTCTCTGCCAAAGGCATCATTTCACCCAAATATTGCCTGGGCTGGAATAACAGCAATCGCACAACAAGGGCCTGCTGAGCTGAGGCTGTGCCAGCCTCACCCCGCTGCATGCACTGTGCTGGGAGGAGAGCGGGGGCAAAGTGGCAGGTACTGCAAGAGCTCTGCACAGCCCAAGGACAGCGTGGTGGCTCCCTTGGAGGAACTGAGGCCATGACACTGTGCAGATCCCAGTTAGGAGTAGACAGTTACCACTCTATTTCAAGGCTGTAAGAGGTAACTTTTGTATTTGTATGGCTACAAGTTTGCTGTTATCCTGGATGGGGAGTGAGGGGGAATAGACAGCAATCCCAATGGGTTAGGCAAGTATTTGTCAGTGCGAGGACACAGAAACACTTCTGCAGAAGCCAGCCTGGATCCGGCGTGGTCACCCCTGATCCAGAGCTACTACACCTACCACTAGCTGTTTCCTGCAGAGCTGTTTTTATGTGCCCACTGGGTTCCCTAATGACAAAGTTGCATTGGGTGTGGGGGTGTTAGCATGGGTGCTGCTCCAGCTCCAAGCCAGCTCTGCACCACACTGCTTGCGTCGGCCAGGGGCTCTCTGCGCATGGGGTCTGCGCAGAGCTGCACAGGTGTCTTGGTGCACAATCCCCAGTGTTTTGAGATGGAATCGCACAGATAGTTGCTTCAGATCTTGTGAAAAAGCAGCTGAGCTTTTTCTAGCCTGGAAAGCAAACTGTAAAGATGTTTACTATGTCTTGGCTATGGATGGAGCCACTTCTGTCTTCACATCCACAGCATGGTTAATCTACAAACTGTCCTCAAACAAGGGAGAGTTGGAGTTTCGGAGGGGACTTTGTATTTGAGATAGTGCTGCAAAACATGACCCTGTGCCATAGCCAACAACATTCAGTAACAATTGCCTTTAGCTTTCAATTGCAGTTCTGTTCTGGTCTCATCCAAATTGAGGTGTTTCTGTTCTGGTTCTCAGTATCTAAATGCAGGACTTACAGCTCTAGTTCCACTTCTCCGTTAGCAAATTTTTCATTCTTCTGTAACCTGTCTGAGAGAAAAGAAGAAAGGAAGCTTCTCTGGAACCATCTGATTTCTCTGAAGAAGCCTCATAGGTCATGGGGAGTGGCATATTTGTGCCAAAGGCTCCAAGAAGAGGTGCCATTTTTTCTCAAGACTGGTGCAATCAGCCTGTTTAGTGCATGCATCCTCTAGCTCTGTAGCTTCTGTGATCTGCTGCAAACGCAGGCCATTCCTCTGGTCCTGGGGTGAAGGAAGCTTGGCAGCTTTTCAGCCAGATGGCTAACGGCTGGGACGGGGGACGGTGGTGCTAACACTGCATTAAAGGCTTAATGAATTCCAAAATCATGTGCTCCACGTGACAGCACTAATGCTCCCCTTCAGCGGCTCATTTGGGATTCCGTTAAAAACACATTTGTCTGACAAGTTCCCAGAGCTCGTTACTGCTCTTTTGATCCTGTTATCCCCTCGTGGTTCTGCTGCAGCAAGAGCGAGAGGCCGGGGCTGGGTCTCCACTGGGCTGAGCACTCAATGGGCCCCACAGCTGTCCCCGGGCATTAGCCTGGCAGTGGGCAGCAGAGCAAGGACAGCAACGCCGCCGAGGCTGCCCTGCTGACAGACGGCTCACAGGGACCCGGGAGTCCTGGCTCTGGGATGAGGTTTCCTCATTGTTTTGCTGGAGTTCGCTAACTTCAGTTTTTCTCTGACAGATTTTTATCCTCCATAGAGGATACAGTTTGAGAAAGAGACCGGTCTGCAGTTTAATAATAAATGGCCTAGGTTTCTCTGCAGCGTGTGCAGACGACTTCGCAGTTGTCCAGGTTTTGTACTTAACACCTGGTACATTCTGCCTGCACTGGCCAAACTCAGTGTGATGTGTTTTGCAGATCTTTTCTACTTCCTCTTCTCATATATATACACATATATGTAAAATCGTCTTGTAGTTCTGTGTTCTTTCTAAGTTTCAGTTATTAACATTTCTGTTTAATTCTATCTTCTCACCGTGTTGATGCTGGTTTGTTATACTGTGTGCAAGAGCAATTAGCACTTGAATGAGTTCCTCCCTGCCTCTCCCCAGTCCAAAACAACCCAATTGCTCTTCCTTTGCTTCCTTTGTCTAAACTGTATCCGTTTCTGTAGGGACTGCTGCCAAAGGAGGTGGTTGATCTAGTTGGACTTGAGTAGGAGAGGAGAATCAACTGTTTGCAGAGGATTTTTCTTTGGCAGCTGGGGACTGTCTTTAGGTTTGAATTTGTAGCGTGAGCTTTAGCTTGGCAGAGTCCTATCTCTGCCGTCCTCGTAGGAGCTGAAAGGTCTGGAGCTTCTTGGAAGGGACAATGTCAGTCCAGATCAAATGCAAAGAGTCTTCACGGCCCTCAAGTCTTGGATGCATATAATGTCTGTCAGCAAAATAGCTGGATACAGCACTGAGGAACTCTTCTGCAGGAAGAGCTAGATAAATTAGGGCATTAAGTCTCAGCTCTGTGATTGCCTGATTTAATGACACTTAATTTGTTATTGCTAAGTGTTTTGCTAACTCTTTTCTCCTCTAAGAAAATGGGATCTGATGTGTCAGACAAATAAAATGCTGGAAGACTGATTGCGGGAGGAGGGAATTACCAGCATCTGATGGAACTAAAACTGTACTCTCTGCATCCCTGGTTTAATTATACCTGCGAGAGAAGAGTCTCTGTGTAGCAAGAAGGTCTAATTGCCACCAGGAAAGGACTTGTCAATTCATGGTGTATTAAGGTCCTGAAAGAGACCACAGGATCACCTGGCCAGACCTCTCAGATGGCTCAGGGGAAGGCTTTCATGCAGTCCTCACCGCATCGCGCAAGGCCTCCTCCCAGGGCTCGGGAGACCCAGGGTGCATGTCAGCTTTGCTGCTGACAGGTGGCTTATGCCAGCTCATTTTTCGGTCTTCTCAGACCGCCCACTTGAGGCTTTGGTGGTGGTGCAGCCTATGCTAAGTGTCCAGGCCACTTCCCCACGCTGGGACAGTCTCCTGCCCTGGTGGCTCTGGGCTGTCCTGGCATCACTTGAGCAGTAGTTGGAACTGGTTGCTCCTATCTGTACTGTGCAGAGCATCTGCCCTACTTCTGCTCTGCTGGGCAACTGTGTTCCTACCAGCGGTGGCTGCCTGCTGATACCGCTCATGCACCTCTCCCTCCTGGGAGCACATTGCTACAGTGCCTGCACAGACTTGCAGTCTTGCCATTTTGGGCTTTTCCACTTGCCTGGCAGGTCAGGGCAGATGGACGCTGGTGTCGTGCGGGTCTGTGGGTTTTCTCATGCTGCCCCTGACTCCCTCCGTCTTGCGTTCCTGACTAGGGCAGCAGCATTGGTTACGCTTACCACGGTATGTTGCAGCATGCTCTGAGCCCCAGCCCACACCACGTCCACAGGAGCTCCTGTTGTCCTTGCCCAGATGGAGATGCAGTCCCTCTAACAGTGACAAAGCATTGCAGGGGAGCCCAGTGCTTCTGTTAGCACCTGAAGCAAGGGATGGCTGGTCTGGAGCACATCGGCAGTAAAACCAATGCTAAAAAAAGCTATGAGAGGCTATGAAGGGTTTCAGGTAAGGAGGTACTGGGAGAATACTATGCAGAGAGCCGAATGGGGTCAGGCTCCCAGCTGCTGAGCACTGTGGGAGCACTCTTACTGCATTTTGCTGGCAGCATCAGCTTCCTCAGGCATCACATGTGCCAGGAATCAATGTGACTGAAGAGGAGATCCAGGCACAACTGGGTCAGAGACCTGCAAGGGCCAGCTTGGTTGACGACTCTGGTGTGGTAAGCTAATGAGGCTGTAGAAGGATTTGTTAGGGAGTCCTCCGATTCTGCAGGAGGCAGAAATACTGGCTGGTCTCTAACGTGACGGTGGGGTATAGGTAGGTGTCCCCAAACTGAGCTGTGTGGCGCTGGGACACCCCAAAGCCCTTGTGCTCAGGGAGTGCTTCCTGCAGCTCAGGGTCAGTGCTGCTGAATAACATCCCTTCTGCTTTGTGCTGCTGCCAGCGAAAAGGCACAGATTAGAGTAGCGAAGGAACCTGGTGCATGTGATATCAAGGTCCTGCCAAGAAACCTGGGAAACAAAATTATTTTGCCAGAGCACCTTGGTCCGGCAATGCTCCCCTTGTATGCCAGCACTAAATGCAGAGCTTAAGCCCAGGAAAATCAGGAGGGCAGGGAGGGAGGGGCAGAACCAGCTTGGGAAAAACAGCAATTTACTAATAGACGCTGTGGTGAATGGAGACATCCTCACCTCCTCTTCCCAGTGTCCTCCCAGGAGTCATCAGTGCCATCACCGTCGCATGGCTGTGAGTAGGAGTGACACAAGGCATGGCTGGCTCACACGCGTCTGTGCTGCCTTGCACCCCATGTCCTGCTCCAGCTGTCATGCAAATTCTGGGTGGCGGGCCCCTCCGCCCTCTTTCAGGAAGGAGCTATTCGGAGGTTGTGCAAGGGCCTCCCCGGGAGCTGCCATCTTTGCTAGCTGCAGCACATTTCTATAGGCTTTTCCCCCCTGCTCCTTGCCATCTCAGCTCATACTGTGCTACTGATCACGTCCACCCCAACACCCCGCTGGCATAGTTATCTGTGGGTTTTATCGCCCAACAATGCGTGCAATGTTATTGTGCTAAAAAGAAAACAAAGCCTAATCCATTTTAAATTAAAACAGTGCCCCAGTGTCATGCAACTGATGCAGACACAGTCTGGCTGTGCAGTCCTGCCGACTCCCCGAGGGCTTCACCCCAGAAGTGCTGGGCTGCCTGCTCTGCTCCTAGCAGACATCAGCTGAAGCCCTCAGGCCGGTTTGCGCAGGTCCCTTGGTCCAAAAGCTCTGGGCTCTCCTGCCTCCTAAAGAGCTACATCACTTTGGGTGACAGCCGAAGCATTGCCATGTGCCAGAAGTTAGCAGCAGACAGAAACCAGAGAAGATAGAAATGTCTGGGATCTTTCCATGGTGGTATAAGGCTGCCATAGAGCCTTGGCCAGGTCTGACCTGGGGTTTATAAAGTCTCGAATGCTCTGAAGAGGAGGTGATCAAGGGTATGGTGTTTGCAAAGCAGGGCACTGGTCCTTTCAGCACAAAAGACCATTTTTTGGCTATACTGCTTGTGTTCTAAGAAATTAGTTTCTATGATGGCCCCTCACAGCTGCATTTGTCACCCAGCAACATTACAGAGCCCGCTCAGGAGGCAAGGCTGGTCCTGGGGGTGCTGCCTAGTGGGAGCGCTTTCCCAGCCCTTCTCCAGGGTGATTTTGTTTCCAGCTGATGTGTGCATGGACACTGGCCACAGATGTTGAGCAGGGCAGACCCGTGGTGCCCATACTGGGTTGCATGGTAGAAAGCAATGCTTTGTGGTTGTGATGAGCAGTCTCACCTCCCCCTTCTCTTCACCCCTGAATCTGGCAAGATGAATAAAGTTTCATCTATTGTGATGGGGGACACGCTGTGCCCCGGCAGCTCCACTGTGCTGGGCAGAGCCATTTAGCTTGTTTGATCTATAGCTCTTTTATGTTTGCACTATTGTGCAGGAGTCATGGGTGTGGGCTTCACCCAGTAACCATCGTGTTGCAGCGAGTCTTGCCAGTGAGAGCTCTCACTGCAGATCCCTTCTGAGATCCTGCCTGTCTGATCCCCTGCTGCTTGCCACTGCATGCAGGAGGGCCTGGCCCCGGGGGCAGGCACTGTGGAAGATCAAGGCTAGCATGTGCTGACGGGACTTAAGACCCGTTAGCTTTTTATAAGCCTGATTCGGGCAATTAAGCCAGGTGGCCATGAGTAACATCTCTTTTGTTTGTGTGCTGCCTCTCTCTGCATCTGACCACTGCCCTTCTATGAAGGGTGCAGCCTCCGTCCTGTGGCCGTGCATCTGCAGCTGGCACTAAGGCACGGGGAGGATGGGTGCTGGGTGGCATGCTGGAGCTGAGCACCCTGGGGGTGCGTGCTGGGCTGTGCTGGGACGCACTAGCGCGCTGCCTTGGGGAAGCCTGTTTGAAATATGGCAGAGCCTCATGATTTCTGTGCGGCTTTCTGACTGGCTTGCTGACTTGGCTCTCCTCTCCTGTGTCACAACCCTGCAAGCGTCATTTGTGAATCCGACTTCCTTTTCTTCAGCCTGTTTTGCTAGCTCATCTCTGAAGAGGATGATGATTAAGAACAGAGATGAAAGAGAGCTGCGGTACCCTGGCCTGCTACGTGTTAAAAAGACCTCCTATTTTCTGTCTGCTGGCTTCCACACAAGCAGCACCAGAGATGCTCAGGGCATCTGAGCTCCAGAGCTCAGCTTCTGGAGATGTTTGACAGCTGAACAGTTCCCTCCCCTTGTGTAACACCCTGCCAGGCTGACTGTCAGGAGTTCTGCAGAGACTGGGTCTAGGTGGGGGTAATCTCCATTTTAGAGGTTAATACAAGGGCCCTCTGGTAAAATCCCAGCTGCGCTCAAAGGCTGGTAAAGTGAGGATTTACTGTGAGGCCTGAGTGGCCTGGATGTCTTTGAAAGCATGGCCCATGAAAGCCAAACATGCGGGCAGGGAGCAGGGCAGGCTTAGGAAATGAAGGAGTTTTTCCTGTAAATCCATGTGGTATGAATTCCTACTACGATGCTAATGCTTTTCCAGCCAAGGATCTTGGACCAGTAAGTGGGAACAGAGAAGGGATTCTTCCTCCATGAGCAGTTTTGGTGAGGCTGTGATGTAAAGGATCCTGTTCTGGTGTCCGTGTCTTTGAAATAACTTTGATGGAAAATTGGAGAGGACACAGGAAAAAATTACAGACTGCTCTAAGGCTGGGAAAATGCCCTCCAGAGAGAAATTTAAAGGGCTTCACTTGATTAGTTTATTGGGGTGGCTATTGAGAGGTTCTTCGAGTGGGATATGGGAAAATACATGGGGACTGTTCAGAACCCTGGACTAACAGCACGGCGGAACAAGAACCAGTGCACAGGGTTACAGTCAGACTAATGAAAAACAGATATTACGAAGCGTGTCACTTCAGCATCCATTGGAGGAGATTCCTAAGGGAAATCCTAAGTCCCCCTAAGTTTTTAGAGCTCTGACATTTGAAGGTTTCTGATCAAACCTTGTGTTTCCCAGAAGCAAAGACTGAAATCACACACAAACTACTGGAGTCAGTGCGAGGGGTGACTGGATAAGGTGATACATAGCCAGGCAGAATGGTCTAGTGAGTCTTTTCACAGCTGTAAGTCTATAACTGCAAACTCCTCTGCTTGTTCTGCCGTGGGGGTACCCTACCCCTATTCCAGGTACTTTCTACTTTGTTTTAACTGCTTTAGGTCAATAAGACACTGTCACAGGAATTCAGAGTGGTTATTTTTAACTTGCTGTCCCATGAATTCCCCTTCCTTTAGATATCTGGCTTGTGGTCTTATGGCCCCAACAGAGGCTTCGTTAGTCCCTTTCCCTTTTTGGAGAAGCTCTTAAGGAAGAAAAAGTCACCACGCAGGACACCACACAGTCACTGCTGATGCCAGTGATCTGTCTGAGTAGCTGTAACCAGCACCGAGTATCTTCTAAGTAGTGAAACATGTTTGGTTTCTAGGGCTATGGAGTTTGCAGTTCTGGGGAAATGTTTACCAGGAAGCATTTCACAACTTTCTGTAAATTACAGACAAGGTCCTCAAGTCTACTCATTTCTTATTCATTGAGATGTCGTTTCTTTTTCCCTAATGCCAGTTCACACTGCGGCTATAGACGGGGGAGTAGCTTGGTAATTTCCTGTGACTGTAACACAATTCCGAGTTTGCTAGTGGCTTCTGTTAGAGCACCAGCCACTGCTTGCTCAATTTAAACATCCAGGGAACTAGCCTGAGTTGATGGTAATTAACATCGTTTCTTAGATGTGGGGAAATCATTGTATACAACCTGGTTACAGAAAATAACCTTATATTGAATGATAAAATTTTAATTACATAAAGTAGGAAGTTAAAAATGTTTACAATCATGATTCTTAATTTCAAGGACAGCAGTTACACAAATAAATTACAGAAACTAGCTAGTGAAGTCACCTGGTTTGAGAAGCATGAGGACTTGGCACGGAACAAAGAGTGGCATGGAATTTTTTTGTTCACTTAGTACAAAAGCCGTCTGAAACTTGTGTCCTGAATAAAGTGTAAATATTTTAGGAGACGACTCCAGTCCTCAGTGGTTGTATAACTACGGTGAGTGATACTGAGAATGAACAAAGAATATGCTAGCAGTAGTAAAGTGGTGGATCAGCAAAGGATGCTGTGGCTTGGAGGCGAAGATGCGCATGGAAAACCATGAGATTTGTTCCCAGTTGAGACCCTACAGGGGAAACTTTAATACTCCACAAAAGAGTCTTTAGTAGTATTTGAAGGGGATTGGGGGAACAACAGAGGGGAAATGGCCCCTATGTAAAGCTTAAAAATTAAACTTCAGGTGTGACGCCACAACTGAACAAGTATGTGCCTCCATGTTGCTAGACAGAAGCAGCGGACCCAACAAAAAGCAAGTATAAGTACAGGCCACCCCATCCAGAATAAACTTGGAGATGAAGGTCTTCAAATGGCTTGGAGTTCACAACCTGAAAACTGAAAGAAGCAACAATCAGCTTGGAGGTCTGGTGTCCAGCTGGAGGTGGTGCCACAAGAGAGACTAATAAATGTACCTCACTTTCCATGAAGAAAAGAGATCTGGGTATCTTTGGAAGAAGGGAAGTTACAGAATAAGCAGGAAGAAGGACAAAATGGAATACATATTTGCCAGAATTTTTTTGTACCAAACTGATCTAGTATCTGTCTGGACAAAGGAAGTGTTCTGGGTTACTTTACCAGGATTTCAGTAAGTTATTTAATGCAATTTCAGGTGTGAGTATTAATTAAAGTGAAGACGATAAGGACTGTGAAGTAAAGATTCAATGAAACAGGGAAAAATAATAAGTGATCTCAAGAAAAGAGGCGCTGCGCAGTAAAGAAGATATTACTGAAACCCACTGAAGGGCATTTTAGGACCACTTTCATAAATACTGTCATTAGGGACATTCACAAAGTTCAAGAATGTGCCAATGACATGAAGCTGGGAAACACTGCCGTTGCAGTTGAAAATCAAGCTATTGCAGCAGGGTTGTTAATATTGTCTGTAGTAGCACGAAACCTCATATTCCTGAGTGCTGATGAGCTGCTAATGAGAACTCCTGTGGGAAAATTAATAAGAAGAGCAGGCAAACCACCTGATTCTGTGCTTACTGTAAGCAGTTTCACATGTAGCAGGAGAAGTATTTTCCATATAGGTTGGATGTATAATTTAGCATGTGTACATTCAGAAAAGATTAATTAAAACTTGAAGAGGTGCAGAAGGTTAATGCCACCGGGAGAAGAAGGGGCATTTATTTTCTGATAACCTAAGCTCTTTCGAACTTCTGCCTAACATTTCAAAACACAGTTTGAGAAGGGATAGAGTTGCTGCCTATAAATACATCAGGGAATAAATGCTACCAAAAGGGCAGCCTTCACGTAGGAACAAATAAATACATTTTAATGGAAAAAACAAAGAAGATTCATAAACATTGAAGTTTTATAATAAGCCCAAGGAAGTGCAGGGCAGGAGGAGGACCCTGCTTTCCACATATTGCTTGATCAAGTCGTGAGGGAGGGCACGTAGTTGCTTTTAACAAAGGGGGATCAGACTCAGTGCCCAGGCAAGTGCTGTCGGTTCTAATTTGCACAGAGCTATAGGTTAAATCTTGTTCTGTTTGCTGTAATTAAAAAGACTGACTTATTCACTGCTTGAGAGAGATCGTGGCGCAGCTCAGTGCTCTTGGAAGTGTTTGCCAGCTCTGAGTCTCCACATTTTTGTCCTGCTGGAACAACGCTATAGCTGGTGTTTGCCAGCAGCTGCTGGGGAGGTTGCTTGCCTACCTGGAACAGACTGACACAGGGATCCAGAGGCTCCTATGTAGACCTTGCCTGAAGTCAGACTTTCTAGTTTCCAGAAGTTTTGATATTTTGATACTCAGATTTGGAAGCAAATCTCTTAAAATTAAAATAAAATTCAGTTTCTCATTACTCAAGATTCTTCTTTTTTTCAGTTTTTACCAACAGGTAACAATGGATGTGTAAATATTATACATTATAATTGCATATAGAAACACAAATACGTATATTTTAAAACCATCCCTACCAGAGCTGCTAGAATCCATAGCTCCAAAGCAGCTGCCATACCACAGGGGTGGCCCTGGTCCAGAAGCTCCCAGACCAACTGGCTCCTCTGGCTACCTGCTTCCTGCAGTTGGGTTACAGAGAAGAGCAGACCAGGATCTGGCCAGAGTCTAGAGCCCCATAACACAGGTGCTGGGGTTACTCTGAAATTAGGAACTATTAGCCTAGAAAATTAAGGGACAGCAACAAGGTATTTAACACTCTTGCCTCAAAATATTCCTTGCCATCCTACCCTTAGGCACTGCAAGTTGGTTATTTGCTGGACATAAGATATGCACTGTGGTGGTGGAAGGCTTGGGTGGCCGATGGTACAAGCACAACGAATGTACAGCTATACAGGTGAAAACAAAAACAATTGGTAGGAGACATTTTATGCAACTTTTGCAATTGCAAAGCAGAGTCTAATATCACCTTGAAGGAAAGATTATTATTTAGGCAATTCTAACCAAATCTCAGTAACAAAATATAAACTGCAGGTGCCGGTATCTGGGATTCACCTCAGTGAATGGCATAGATCAGCCTGGTTTCATCTGGAAGTCATCCAGGGAACTTCTAAATTGTGAATAGGCACAAAACCAGCACTGACGAACTAGTGCCTGCTGCTGTTACATTAAAAGTAACAGACAATAAGCCTGCAAAAGAGCTCAGGAATTCATTAGTATATCCTGTGGGAAAGGATTACTGGTACAAATTTGAATCGGGCCCAGAGTCCCAAAGTTCTAGACGTCCAAGCCTTTCCTGGCCATGAGTTAATTTTCCTGGGAATGACATCTTTTTCCTGAGAATAAACCCTTCTAAAAGCACATAGAGGTCATCCCTCCCCACAGCACTGGAGCTAAAACAAGACCAGCCACTGTTTCCAGAAGTACATCCACTCTAGCTCAGCCCAGTGCATCTTGTGCTGCTGAGGATCAGAGAAGCTCCCTGGTACATTGGCGCTTTGTGCCTCAGGCTGGATCCATGCTGAGCTGAGCAGAGGTTTGATGCTGTGCGTTTCAAGATACCTCATAGCAAAGAAGGGCACAGAACTGAGCTGCTTACAGGGGCCTGAATCCAGCTGACCAGTTCTCCTCTGACATAAGTCTACCAGAGAAGCGCAGGGGACACCTTTTCGTGAGGATATTATATCGGTGTGAACCTTGTACAGGAGGACCAACACTACGCTCTTCTACTTGGCCTGCAAGGCTCGTGGGATGGGGCTGTGATCCACAACCCCCAGTGTTCCCAGAAGGCACATCCAGACAAAGTGCCCTGATGATGGAGTCACCTTTCATTCTAACAGTGTCCCTCGCTGCCAAGTATCATCTCTACAAAAAAGCTGACAAAGTGCAAGAGATCATAGGTGGAAAGAAGACACGTGCGATTACAGCTTCTGATATGATACACTCAGCCTCAAAGAGCAATGAAGAGGAAGGACAATGAAACCTAAGAAAGACAGGGCAGCAAAGGTGACACCTCCACGATTACTCCATTTGCGTAGAGTTGAAGCAGGGAATGCAGGGTCACCTCTCTGGGGAAGCAAACAGAAGGGATATACTCAGGTGCGAGGTGGGAACCGCGTAGGGCTTGTCCTGAAAAAGGGGTAGACTGAGTCTGTCCTTCCTCTGCCATATCCAGCTGCCTTCTTTCTTTTCATTCAGGATAAAGACCATTAATAAGATAAACCATAGGAACATGAGAAGGAAAGAGCATTGGAATTGTGCTTTACTGTTTGTTTTCCCCCCAGAGTCCTGTTTCCTTGAGCCTTGATAAATGAATGTCTTCTTATCTGATGGTTCAGTGTATCTGGTGTTGGAAGGAACAAGGTAAATCAGGATAAATTCTGCAGCTTGGGAGTGCATTGATCTTACCTGCAGGTCACCACTGGAGATGGGGCTCTCCAGAGAGGCCAGGTGCAAGAGAATGTCTCTGGCACAGTGGAGGGCAGGAGCCCATGGTGCCAGGTTGCCAAGGGTCAGCGGCTTGTATTCCTGGCTGCCAGGGAGAAGTTCCTTCTGCTCGGCACAAAATCCAGCTCCAGCCCCAGCAGGATCTTCTGTACCGCTTGACAGGTCTCGAGCCTTCTTGCAGTGATGGCAAGTCTGTGGGTGCGGATGTATTCACATGGGCTACACTGAGCACATTCATAAAGGAAGGTACTGGGATGACCAGTGATTTGGGCTGGGAATCAGCTGGGCAAACTGGTTTAGCAGAGGCGTGGGGCCCATGGGGCACAGCACAGAGCTGGGACTCTGGCAGTGCCGTGGAGCAAGGAGTCCATTAACTTGTATGATATCTTCTTGCGTGTGCACAAATTGCATGTTTGGGAAAAGGAGTTTCCCCATTCCCTTCTGCACCACATGAAAAAATATTTTGCTGGTTGGACTCAAAATTCCTGCTTGATGATTTTGGTTGATTGTGCCGTAAATCCGCTATCCTGAGGGAGTAGGTTCTCGTTCCCTGCTCCCCGATCCCGTACGAGCCAGGATGCTATTGGCACAGACTTCACTTCACCATGCCTGCTTTGCTCCTTCGTAGGCTGGAAACCACCCCTGGCCCCGAACAGCCCTGGGGCCCCATGTGCGCTGTTTCTGATTCCGGCCCTTTTGTGATGGGAGAAACAAAACCGTGGGCAATAACTGAGAGGAGGTTTCACCCAAGATTTATACAACAGCAGAACGGGGCTCTTCTGTTTTGTTCTTTGTTTCTTTCTTGATAATCCCTGATGTTTACTTCACTTTTTCTCGGCAAGCAGTGAGCTGACATCACCACGACCCTCTGATCTCTTCTGTGAGTTGCATTAGCTAATTTAAGTCCACCCTCGTGCCATGCATCCTTGATTACACCACCTGTGCATCACTTTGCATCTACCAACACGGACCACAATCTGCTGTTGATGTGCCTGGTCACTCAGCACCATTATTGTCCCCTTGAACTCTTCAAGGCAGCTTCAGTCCTTTACTGCCCTAAACTAGTATCACAGCTAATTCTGTCCCATAACTGCTCATGTTTTTCAGACAATTTATGAAGATGCTGAAAAGCACAAGCGCTGAAAAACTCAAGCCCTAGTGCAGGTCCCGAGGAAGGCATCTCTGGTACCTCCCTCCACCTTGAAAACTGACCTGCCATCCTACCTTCCACTGTCTGCTTAACCATAGAATCATAGAATCATAGAATCATTACGGTTGGAAAAGACCTCTAAGATCATTGAGTCCAACCGTCAACCCAACACTACCATGCCCACTAAACCATGTCCCTAAGCGCCTCATCTACACGTCTTTTAAATACTTCCAGGGATGGTGACTCCACCACTTCCCTGGGCAGCCTGTTCCAAGGCCTGACCACTCTTTCAGTAAAGAAGTTTTCCTAATGTCCAGTCTAAACCTCCCTTGGCGCTCCCATGGACACTGACATCTTATAGCATGAAATGGATCAAGGACATTCGGTGCAGAACCTTGTTCAAAGCTTTTTGGGATCCAGGTACACTATGTACATACACTGAGCTGCACCCACATGCTTCCCGCCACCTCTGAGCAGCAGCAGAAAGGCAAGACTTCTGCCCGGAGCAGAGTGGTGTCATCCTCAATCTTCAATAGAAAGAAATGCTTTTCTTAACTATACATCACTAAGAAGAAGGGACACCCACCGCTGAGGAGAGGAGACATCCACCACTGAGGGATCCTTCAGCCATTGCTGAGGGGACACCCACCACTGAGGGATCCCTCAGCCATTACTGAGGAGAGGGGACACCCATGGCTGAGGAGTCCCAACGCCACTGCTGAGGAGAGGGGACAGCCACCACTGCGGGGTCCTTCACCCAACACTGAAG
>NW_009210147.1:0-250 GCF_000690835.1 Fulmarus glacialis
TCCGCTGAGCGGGCAGGGAGACAGAGCCAGGCAGGGGGAGAGGGGGCGGTGGGGAGCAGAAGGCATTGCCGCGGCCGGGACATGCCATTGCAACCTCACACGGATTACAGTGAAGTGAGTTTTACCCGGGCACGACCGCTGCCCAGTAGCGGAGCAGCGCGGGTCCTGCAGGAAGCGGGACAAGCAGGAGAGGGCAAGGCTGAAGGGCTACGGCCGCCGGCCTCTCCTCCTTTAGCGAGCCGGGTCCTAC
>NW_009210147.1:301-17034 GCF_000690835.1 Fulmarus glacialis
TCCTAGCTGCGCCGGGGAGCCAGGCAGGCTGCAGCGAGCCCCTCGGGAGACGAGGTTAAATATTGATGTAATGCTTGCCGAGAAGTTAAAATGAAGTCTATCAAGGAAGGCAGTTTTTTCAAGCTGTGCTTGGCTAAGGGGAGCGGCACGGAAGCCATGAGAAAGACTTGGGCTTTTTTCAATTAAAATTAGAAAAAACCCCAACTACAAAGTGATGGTAGAGTAAAGGACAGAAGAGTGAATAGCTGCTCTGGCCATTATAATAATTTTGGCCTTTGTGTAACGGGAGACCCCAAAGCGACCACATATAAAAGAAGTCACCAGGTTTTTAAGAGCCTTGTTTTTTCGGTTTCATAACTGGCGACGCAGCGACGGTGATTGGCGGCAGTGCTGCGGCCCTGCAGCTCCAAGCGAAGGAAGCCAGAGCTGTGGTTTCTTAACCCTCGTTAAAATGGAAACCCAAACCTGAAACAATCAAAGTCAAGGGCTAGCAGGGTTGGCCTACTGTGGAGATAATGGGATCGTAAGACAAAATATTTTGCATTTTAAAAGATGAAAGCCATTGTTATTTTACGAGTGCTTCATCATCGTGTATTGTGTTGGTAACTGTTTCTAACTATGTTTTCCCCCCCGCACCATGTTTTTCTGTTCTCTGACTATACAGATGAAAGGAAGTTCTCTTGAATAAGTGAATCATTCAAAAATAAATAATTGGTTCTACTTTTACGTAGCTGTAGTTAAATAATTCTCCTCACAAAAAAAAGTCTGAAATACGGGTGAATTATTTATTCCTGTTACGAAATGTAAGAAATGTGGATCTGCTGATCTCATTAAGTTTTTAAGAGAATTAATATAAAAACTTTTGACACGATAGTGAAAACCAAACTGGTGTTTTAACTTGAATAGATGCCTCGAGACTATTTGGATACAGGTACGGTTTGCAATCCTTATGTTGCAATACATAGATATTCTATGAACTGGAATGTGACATGTTAGGCACTAGTTCTGCAACACTCAGAAATATGTTAAACAGAAATGCTTAGCTTTCCTATTATGAGTGAGTTGTCCTGCCAGACAATTCGTGGTGGGAAAGTAAAGACTTTTAGCACGTTTTTATCATCATTATTATTGTTGTTGTTATTTAGCACATCTGTGGCGGCAAGCTTTCATTTCTATTTTGTGAGCATCTTTACAGCATTTGATATTTTTCAGATAAATGTTCTCATAGTCACTCATGTGAGCAACTGCTCCGCAGCATCAGAAAACAGTTTCTCATTTAGCCACTTGTTAATACCAAGAGTTTCAATTTTAAAAGGAAATTCTGATTGAGTAAGATATTTTCAGGAATTGAGACCATCACTGGTATTTTTCTTCTTCACATATTACTTCATTGATATCTTCGAACTAGACTGAAAGCTTTTGCTTAATTCATGAACGCTTGTGCAAGCAGATCTCTTGAGTTTATTATCAAAAATCAAAAAGCAAAGTGGGAGACCTTGTTTCAAATTTTTTGGAAAGCAAAACTGTCAAAAATGTTTTGATTTTGCAAAGCAAGCATGGTCTGATTCTTTTTCTATCCTCTCTACCCTTTTCCTCTCCATAGTTTGCTTCACGTGGCTTGCAATACCTGCACTTTCTAGCGATGTTTTTTCATCCACCTTTTCGAGATGTGAAGATCTAGATTCCTTGGGCTCTAACAGGAATTCGATCTAATCTGATAGGAATCTAATCGTTTCTGATAAGAATTTTGCCGCTGTTACGCCGTTGCAGAGGTTGCAAACCTGGATGCGCTATTCGCAGTTTCTTCCCCGTGCCATTATATAAGCAATGCACATCTTCCGCGGCTCAGGGACACTGCGTCTTAGGTAAGCGTTATGCCGAGTGTATTTTTGCTTCTTTATATAAGATGATAAGAACGTATTCCGTGATTTTTCCAAAGTGCAGTTGCAAAAATCTAAGTAAGTTAGGGAAACACTCCTATTTAATATATGGAAGATACTGTTTAGTATGTGGAACATGTGTAATTGTTATTACTTAAGGTAAAATAAATCAGGAACTTGGATGTATGTAATCTACACTCCTCTGATCTATTTAGTGGGCTGACACGAAGGGCTGAGCTAGCTATATGGGTCCCTTAGGATCCTCAGATGGAACAGAGATTTTTTATGTTGCTCTAATTTACTCTTAGAGACAGTTTGGCCTCCTGCCAGTCTGGGATAGAAAGAAGAGGGAGGTGATCATCTCTTCCCTTGTCTTCCCTCGTTTTCCCTCATCCATGTAGTGTTGCATGTCCCCAGCTGTGCTGAATTAATGCCTGGGACAGCTTATGATTTCACGCCTTTTTTCCTCCCATGAAAGATTTTAGAAGAGAAAGTGGTTCTACCTAGGAGCTGGCTGCAGAGAGGGAAACACCGAGAGAATTAGCGGGATCAGATCTCCTGCAGCGAAGCCAGACTTACGCAGAGGTTGTGCGGTGGATGTGAGAGATGTTAGCCATGTATCATCTCCCTTAGTTGCTCAGGTATTCTGGAGGTAAAGGAGTCCTGAGCATTGTGACGGTGCTGTCAGGTGTCTCCCCTTGTCCTGTGAGGACAATCTTACCCTCTGAGGCCAGCGGCAGGAGCAGCCCTGCTCGCATACTTCTCAAAGCGGCTAAAGCGAGGTGGGAACCAGGAGCCTACCCCTGGAGAAGACCTAATCTTCCTGAAGAGTTCTTGTCAATACAGATTTTAGAAAGAGCCCAGTGGGGACTTTGTCAGGAAAGCCTCAAGGAGAGCCCGGTCCCTCGCACGAGGAGTGCACATGCAGAGCAAGCAAACAAGAGTTTCAGGGAACAAGACGTGGCTATGTCTGGGTAAGCAGGTAGCTCGGTGCGGGTGGGTAGGATGAATCAGTGGTGTTAGGGACCAAACATCTGCATCGCACCAACATCAGCCTCCAGATGCCTCCCGGGGCTGGGGGTGTCTAGCCCCAGGCTGGTCCCACAGACTGCCTGGCAGCGGTCGGCTGGAGCACCTCGGACACGCTCTGGAGGTGCACCGGCTGGGTGAGTTCCACCCAAGGGGAAAGCAGTTCTCATGCTCAGAAACTGCTCTGCTCTGCGTACCAAAGCACAGCACGGGGGGAGAGTCAGGAGATTCACTTCAGAATTCAGATGCACTCCTGATTCAGACTAAGACTGGTGTAGATGCAGTCTGCGGTAGTTCCCTGTTTCTGTTGACATTGCGTTGTATAATATTTTACGCTTTAAAAGGTTCCTCTTATTTCAGTGGGCTTACTCAGGATTTAAAGCATGATTCACTGTTGGAAAATGCAAGACATATGGGTTGCTTCCCTTGCCAAACACAAAATTTTTGGTTCAAGAATTCTAAAATAGCTTTTCTTTACAGAATCTCTATGGCTACTGAAGCGCGCAAGGTATGCTGTATCATTTCTGGATGCGAGCTGCCGTTTTGGGGAACAATGAATAGAGGGGTGAAGGTTTCTAAAGAAACTCACATGCGTGATGCTACTGCTGGCAGAAAACTAACCTGACTGGGAGCGCCTCGTGTGGTACCACGGCCAAAAGAGCTGCTGTGATTACTGGATACACAGGAAGGGACACGTAAGGAAGGAGAACCGAGGTTGTACTACCTCTCTGCTTGGCACTGGTGGTGTGGCTGCTACTAACGTAGTCCCATTCAATTACCTGCACTTCAAGAAGGATGATGATAAATTGGAGGGACTACAGAAAAGAGTACTGATAATAACAAAAGGATTGGGAGGTGGCTTATTTTTAAAGATAGCGATCTCTTTAACCTATCAATGAAATAACTCAACCCTCTAGAAGAACCAACGTGTGTGAAAAGAGCTAGCAGAGGACTTTTCAATCTATCACACAAGCGTAGGGAGATCTACAGCTCAAAGTTACAGACAAATTAGCAGGTTTTTAAGGACAGAGAAAATTAACCAGTGAAACAACTGGTGTGGATATTCTTTAACTGGAATCTTAAGTCAAGCACTGCTACTGAGTTTCAAAAGGCACCGAGAAGTCCTATGGCCCATGTTATAATGTTATATGCTCAGAGTAAACTATCACAATGGTGCTTTCTAGCCTTAAAATCTTCAAATACAGACTTCTGAGAAGAGGTATTTTGAGAAGCCAAAAGTCTGGTTGGCTATTTACTTATTGGTCTATTTAATACAAATTTCCATTAAAACTGTTGTTGGTGTCCTGACAACAGAGAAGTTTTACTTTGCCTTCCCAATTTGCACACGCATTATTTCTACAGGTGTGTGCAAAGTGACTGTCTTTCTATTTTTAACAGGAATAACTTTGTATAAAAGAAACATTTTCCCTGAAGTTTGGGGATTTTTTTTTCATATTCCAAAAGTTTTCTCTAGGACCTTATCCAAGAAAGAGAAGAAAGAAAGAAAAGTGTAATATCCAAACCCTTCGCTCTAGCGGTAAACCAAACTATTACAAGGGTAATGAGCCAGACCTGGTTTTCAGTCTTAATTTCCATGTGGCTGTAGTTGACTTCATACAGTTTACAGCCTCCATTCACAGGGTCCAATGCTCTACATGGACATGAATAAAAATGCATGAGAGGGAGAAGAAACTCAGCTCATTTTCTATGATTAAATTTAAAATACAGTACTAGTAAATGTTTAACAGTCAGTATTATGGTATTCACAATGCAGTAAAAATGAGTATTTAAAAATTCAAAATATACTTCCTATTTCCACGCTTTGGCCAGCTGTATTTAAAAACTGGGTATTTAAGTTAAGACATTCAGGTACCAAATCTATTTTTAGTGTCTGTCTTGTTCCCCTTGAAATCAACAGCTTCAATGGGAGTATAATAAGGCCCTTCACTTTCAATACCTTATAACTACTGGAAAAACAGTGGATACAATAGGGATGAATGCTCCTCTAATAAATAATCTTTTTTTGTACTATTGCAGTTCCTAAATAACACAGAAAGTAATTTGAAAGCCTGAGCAGCGGATGGAGAAACAGGTTCAATAAATCAGTACAAATCTCCATTACAGCCAAAACGATTCCTTAATTCTTTACTGTCCTTACTCTCAAATCAAGTATTCCTACTTTATCTGTCAGTGTTGCTAAGTGAGAAGTTCCCTCCTTCCTTCCCTCCTTCCTTCCTTCCTTCCTTCCCTTCTTCCTTCCTTCCTTCCCTCCTTCCTTCCTTCCTTTCTTCCTTCCTTCCTTCCTGTCCTTCCCCCCTCCTTCCCTCCCTCCCTCCTTCCTTCCTTCTGTCCTTCCTTCCTTCCGTCCTTCCTCCCTCCTTCCCTCCCTCCCTCCAGGTCACAGCATTGTGACTCTCATTGCATCCTCCCCCCAGGCAGCCCATACCTGCTGCAGCCCCACGCAGATGCTACGGTTCCTCCTTTCCATTCAATCCTACAGTGCTGATTTTTTCTCACTAATTTCAGCATTTCCTTTAATGTTGGTATTAGAAACACAAGTTAGGAAAGATAATAGGAATGAGGTAGTTCCTGTATGCCTCTTAGCCACATCCCTTGAATATCTTCCTAACGTGGCTAAGTTTAACTATGCCTTTTGAGACTTCCAAAATCAGACTTGACAGCTTGGGCTTCAAACTATAGCTTCCTCTGCACTGTGTCACGGTAAATTTGTGACTGGCAATATTTTCACAAGCTGCAGTTGCTTATGATTCCTGTGTGTAATTGGCTCTGTGTAGGCTGCTGGCTTTTTTGCTTTTTTTCTTTATAAAGAGGGGAAATATTAAAAGGACGTAACAGATTACATTGTTTTGTATTTTCTGTACCAAGTTTTTTGATCTTTTATTTTCAAGACTTTTAACATTTCATTTAAATTAAATCAAAATTTTGTAATGAAGGATACAAATCTATGAGTCAACTTGAAATATTTTGAATCATTTACATAAAATTCCTCATTATAAAATTATTTCTTTACTTACCCTTAGAATAGAATTAGCTCATCAGCCTCAAGTTTTTTCTTTTTTTTTTTTTTTTAAGGATGCTAACCATCTAATGCTAACTAACTTATCTAAGTTACATCTCTAACTCTGTCAACCATGAAAGACTGGAGAAAACATAACTGAGATATGTGAGGTAAGCCCAGAATTTTCATAAATATACCAAAAGTGGAACTGAAAGTACCCTTGGGTATATAGTGATTAAACTTACTATGTTTCTTCTTCTTTTTTTTTTAAAAGGAAAACTTTGAATTGAAAATAACCTTTGTGTATATTATCAAAAATTAAATGCTTTTGAAACAAAGGTTAGATAGAAAATCAACATCTTTGTACAAGTTCTAGGGTAACACTAATTGCAGTGTTTTCCATTTCTGTATGTTAACAAATTTAGTTCGAGCCCTCTGTGATAAGAATAGAGGCAGCGTCTTTACATACTTATCGTGGCATATTGTACATTTATTCACTTGCTTCCCTATTAGAACTTGAAGGGGCCTGATACTGAAATTATCCTGAGGCAAAAATACTTAAACCAATATGCAATGTACAAAGGATTTTTGCAGCACAGGGATGCTATCAGGTTAAAAAGAGATCAACTAAAATGGTGTCTAATTTCAGCACTAAGTGTTCACAGAATCAGCTTCAAGATTAGGGTGAGACCATGTTATCATTCAAGCTGATTGCTCTGTAACTTTCCAGATAGAGAAAAGACTGGGGTTTTTTTTTTAAGCCTTATGGACTCTCAGTTTTACAAATCCCAGTCCCTCCAGATGAACTTGGACTTAATTGGGAGTAAGAGCAGCTGCAAGATTTTCAGATATCACACAATTTCCGTAACAGTCTACATTTGCACTCATCAGTGTTTATATTTACTGTTGTAAGAGTAATGAGTAGCCCAGCTAGAAAGATTTATCTGCAAACTAGAGCCATGTGAGCGTTTGCAACTGGAGTGTGGTTACTAAATAGAATACAATTACTTTTTATCTCTTTCCTTCACCCAGTGCCAGGAGAAGCTAACCAGCTTGCCTTCCATGAGAGTGAGCTTCCGTGGAAGCTTCCCGATTGCTTGCAAAGGCACAGATTGCCCGAAGCTTTCTGGTAGGGTATATGTTAACTTTGCTTGTTACCTTCTTTTACTAAGTCTACGACTTGCTGCGAAACAGCAAAGCAATCATCAGATTTGTCAACCAAAACAAAGTCATAAAGTTACTTACTTCTCAGTATTATTTGAGGGCTCACAACGGTAAATGAATATTTATATATATGTATTTGTGCACATCAATAAACACACAGACAGAATATACAAACATGCTTCATTTCATACCTTGGACCTAACACATTAGCCCTTACCCTCACAGAGTCCAGCTGAAGTCAACGGGACCAATGTGCCAACGGTCCTTTACTACATCCTAAAGGTTCAAAGAGAAAGGCTTTGTTGTTCCAGTTGCATTGCAAGATTTCTATTATTTAGTGATATACTAAGACCCTTATTAACATTCATCCAATTATCACCATGTACTCTTTACTTCTCAGTAGTAGTCAGAGCTTGAAGCATGGGATTAATCTGTGTTCAGTCCCCAATCTACCCAAACCCAGGAACAGAGCAACAATCATTTCTTTATGCTTTTCCTTCATTTTGAGGGTAGCAAATACATTTTGTCTTGAGGTTTCTTTTTTCTCAGAAGATGCTGTAGTGACAGAATTGTAGAGAAGCAATTTCCCCTTTTTATTTCTAAAACGAAAGAAAAAAACCTTCACATTGTCATCAGGTTACTGTACTTTAAACCCCCCCCCAGTCATCAGCTTACTTTACTTAAAAAAAACCCCAACCTTGAAATGTAGCTACACACTCCAGTCTGTAGTTTAGCATTGCTGATCACACCATTTTGTGGCTGAACCCGGAGAAGACCATGGGGGGACTGTGTGCATGTGTGTGTAGAGACGTACATACACTTTTGCCTCAGAGAAAGATGTGTTTCCACAAGGATCTTCTCACGGAGGATCAAATAGTGGAACGAACCCTCCAGCTTGGTAGATGTGCTGGGGTGAGTAAGACAGGACGAGTTTCCTGGAGGCTTGGGTCACCGGCATGGAAAGCTGTGCCGCCATGCTGCGCCCATGCCCCTCTCCGGCGGTCCTGTGCAGGTATTCGTGAAGAGCAATTGCAGACCTGAGTTCCTGCAACAATACAACATCCCTCTCAGATGAAATACTATCCTACTCATCCCTCAAAGGTACGCTGAAGCAAAGATAAACAACGGGCTTGCCTATACTGGAATGGTTACAGGTTTAAAGTGAAATTTCCACTGTGTGGAGGTCATTGCAGCAGTATGCCTTCCCTTCAACAAGAGAGCAAAATAAACTGTATTTGGGTAAGGAACAAGAATTTATGGTGGTTTGAAAAGTATACTGAAATATCACATTCCTATGACTGTAATTAAAGCAATGTTTTTTCTAACGTGGATCAATCTGAAGTGACTGCTCAGGGGCAGCAGAGAGAACAGGTACCCAAATGATGTCCCAGACCCTCTTCTCCAGCTACTGGAAAATACCCCCTCCCTTTTCCTCTGCATCAGAAATGTTTCAACGTGCAGGGAGGATGTCCAGAAGAAGTGCAATGCAGCAGAGCTCCATTAAAGCCAATGGAGTTCTTTCCAGTTACAGCAGCCGAAGGGCTCATCCCTAAATTCTTTCTGCAAAGCAGATCTCAGGTATTTATTGTGAAGTGGTGGACAGGTTGCAGGCTTGATGTACGAAAGAACGACCAAGAGAGAAAAGGGCATCTTGTAGGTGATACCTCATTTGGTTTTCTCTCCCCTAAACTGAATTTTGCACTTTTTTTGCAGTGAATGTAAGCATCTCATTGTCACAATTGTATTATTCCTAAAATGGGTTGCTAATACTTGAGAAATGCTGTCAACAGAAGTGGAGTCACGTGAAATGCTTGTAATTATCTCTAAAATTAGTACCCCTTCAAAGAATGTATTTACATGACCCATCAACAGATCAGTTAAGTACTTTCAGTACGTTTTACTTGTATTTGGCAGAACAATTTCCTTGCCGAAGTACACCAATGAGTGGGAGAGATTGCAGTTGACCAAGTAAATTAGAAAGAAATGTTTTGGGAATTACTTTTTTCTATACTTTCTGTAGGATTTGGAACGAAAAAAAAATCTTCGATTCCAAGTTCAAAAAGACCTTGCTTACTTTACACTAGCTGCCTTTCTGTTTTAAACCACAAGCCTCTACAGCTGCGAAAGAGCGTGAGCTTGAAAAGGAAAACAATATAAAGTCCAGTGGGTTCCAAATTCTCCGTGTAGACATTCCCCCGGTTTCTGAAAGTTTTAGGGTGGAGTTCTGGCTTTATTAAAATCCATGGTAAAATTACCATAGGCAAAATTACCATAGGCATAACAATACACTTTTAATCTTAAAGGGTTGTTTGTTTTTTTTTATTAATGCAAGTTGGGACATTAGGGAATGTATGAGATTTCATTCCACCAAAAAAAGCAATAAACAAAGAAAATAGATTAATGAATGAACTTACCAAAGTAAAACTAGAGTTGCATGAGCATATATCATAAGAAATGAGCACTTTTTTTTTCTAAAATGGTGGACAAAGTCACTATTAAAGTAAAATGTGACATGTGGGCAAACTTTGTCAGTGAGGTATTTAAAAGTATTTTAATTTGTGTTTACATTTATGTTTTAGAATTTAATGTTTTTCCCCCCTCTAGTTAGGAATCTGTAAGCTTAGTAGGGCCAAACGCTCTCATTTCCTTTGTGAGAAGGACATACAGTTGCTGAATAATTTATATTGTATTCATAAGATAATTCGTAAGTGCTGGTGCTTCTCACCCCCCCAAATCTGAATGCTTTCCATATTAATAATGCATTCATCCTCCTGATCCCCTGTGAAATAAGGTGAGGGTATTATCTTACAGAGAACGTGGCAAACGCATAAAGCAATAGGCCTTTTGACTGTAGTTACAACAGTATGATCTTGGTCAGGACATTCTGATAGCAAATCATTAAGTTCAAAGCAGGGTACATGTGGTGTGAATCTGTAGGCAGTTACTGTGGATGCAGACGGCGTGAGCGAGTGTTTGGGAACAAGTTACAGAACTTGTTATAGACTCAGCTCACTCATGCGGACGAGATCTTGTACCCCTCAGCAAAGATAATTTGGATCTTAGTGGCACGTCCTATCTACCTGCATGTGGAACAGGCAAAGAAATTGAGCTGGTGTGAGATGAAGTGGGTAGGATGGGGGTGATGGTTGATACACTGGTGGGCAGGGCTGGGGTGCAGGGGGACCAGGGCAGGTTGGAGAAATGGGCCAACAGGAGCAACGTGAAGTTCAGCGGAGGCAAAAGCAAAGCCCTGCCCCAGGGCTGGAGTAAGCCCCTGCAGCAGAAACCAGAGGGGCATGAGAAGGTCGATGGCAGACAGGAGCAGGTCTGGCAGGGGCACCCAGGGGGCTGGAGCCCACCTTGCTCGAGGAGAGGACAGGGGCTCGGCGTTGGTTTGGCTTGGAGAAGGGGAGATCCCATGACTCCCTGCAAATACCTGGTGGGAGAGGAGGGAAAAAAACACGTCCCAACTTTGAATTTGGCCCCGTGCTGGGCAGGGGCTGGTTCAGACAACCCCCTTTCCACCCAAATTTGTGTGAGTCCGTGATTCCAAGTTCACAAGCTGACTTTGCTGGAGCACGGGGACCGGGGCGAGAGCAGCACCTCTGTAACAACAGGATATCCTCAGGAGCCCGATTTCTGAGACTCTTACGTGATGGCAAAGTGTTTGTTTTACTTCGCCCTAAGAGTCTGCTGAAAGGCAAAACCATCCTACACATGCCATAGGGGAAGGCAGGAGTTCAACACTTCCAACAACAATAAAAAAGGAGAATGTTTGTATAGAAATCTGAGCATGATTTTAACGGCCTAATATTAATCAGCCAGGTTTGAAAATGATGGTCAAATTATAAATAGAGCTGAGAGGCATGGCGTACAAAAATACAGTTGTATTTACATTACAAATTTTATATAAATAGAGGGAAAAAAAAGCGCTGAAATTTTTCAGGCTTGAATTCCAGCCGCTCTGTTAACGTTAAACCTGTTCTTTCCCTCGTTATTTTTCATTCCTGTGCCTGTGAAACCTGGGTTGGGACCAGCCACCCCCCTCTCCCGCTGCTGGCTCCTCCCTCTCCAGCCTTTACAGCCCTGTAACTGCTAATGTGCTTTGCCTAAGAGAGATCAAGAACAGGTTCAATGTTTCTAATTGCAGTCTGCCCCCTTCCATGCTAAAACCTAGTGCGAGATCATTAACAGGTGGGTTCCCGCAGAGGTATTTGGGTCTAGCATGGTCGCAGCTGCCTGGACGAATATATTATTTGGTTAAACTTTTAAAGCATCCCTTTTCCAGCCTGTGCTCGCCTGTGTGCAAACTGCAACCGCTCAGATCCCCCGCTAGTTTGGAGACAGCTACCATGACTGGCAGTAAGACCCTGATTTCGCTCTGCAGTTGCAGTTCTGGGCAACCCTTTACACCAGCTGAATTCGTAGCCTGCTCGTTACTTAATCAGCCTCTGCAGAAACAAGAGCGGAAATTTTTTTTTTCTTCTGGCACTTTTTTCACTGAGTTTTAGATGCTATCTGTTAAAGAAAAATTATCAGGCATGGTATGAGCTATGCTGCCTACTTATCCCTTCCTATCCATCCTCCAGCTCACGTTTTCCTTCTTGTCTCTCTCTGCTACTGCTAATATACTGTTTTCTGCTCCTGTGTTCTTCCTAAGGTGCCTTGACATTTGTGTATTTATTCCCTAAATTGTACCAGCATGTCCCCATTGAAAATAAAGTACCATGTCATATTGTTCCTGATATCACTTAGAGTTTACCTAGCTTATAGAATCATAGAATCATTAAGGTTGGAAAAGACGTCTAAGATCATTGAGTCCAACCGTCAACCCAACACCACCATGCCCACTCAACCATGTCCCTAAGTGCCTCATCTACACATCTTTTAAATACTTCCAGGGGTGGTGACTCCACCACTTCCCTGGGCAGCCTGTTCCAAGGCCTGACCACTCTTTCAGTAAAGAAGTTTTTCCTAATGTCCAGTCTAAACCTCCCTTGGCGCAACTTGAGGCCATTTCGTCTCGTCCTATCGCTAGTTCCTTGGGAGAAGAGACCGACCCCCACCTCGCTACAACCTCCTTTCAGGTAGTTGTAGAGTGCAATGAGGTCTCCCCTCGGCCTCCTCTTCTCCAGGCTAAACAGCCCCAGTTCCCTCAGCCGCTCCTCATAAGACTTGTGCTCCAGGCCCTTCACCAGCTTTGTTGCCCTTCTCTGGACACGCTCCAGCACCTCAGTGTCCTTCTTGTAGTGAGGGGCAGCTGTAAGAGTCAGTGGTGTTGCCATAGGTGCCCCAGACACCAGGATCCTGCCGGGTGCCGGGCAGCTCCGGGGGAAGCCCTCGGGGCACCCTGGCCTTGGGCACGCAGGGATTCAGCTGTGGCGAGCAGCTGGTACTGGGCTTCTCACTTCTGGGTGAAAGGTTTGACTGCTGACACCAGCGGACGTTATTGCTTTGATTTCACAAGAGCCAGTCTGGATCTGCGTAGGCTTTGCTGAAAATGTAATTCAGCTCACAGAAAGTTTTTCTTACTTCTGGGAGGCTTCTTACTCCAACAGGTTGTGAAGCAAATGGCCTGGATTGTAAATTTATTTGTCAGCCCTAAGTAAGAATATTCTGACTTGAAATTCCTGACTTGGGCAAGAGGGAAATGTGCTACACAGAGGGTCATAATAAAACATAGCATCTTTTCCCTGAGTTTTGCATCCATTCAGCCACTCTTAAGGGTACAGTTATAGATTGGATTGCTCCTTGCTCTTCCTATCACTATCGTCACCCTTTCCTGCCTTAATTTGCTTATGGTGGGGGCATCAGATCCAGTTTTCCTACACGCTCAAACATATGGAGTCAAGATGTGGACTGGTCTTGCAGAAGGATATTGCGTTTTTTACTTTCTCTGAAACTGAATTGTCACAATCCAAGCTATTGTGTGGAATTAAAAAAAAAAAAAAGGTTATAAAATGGGAGACTGTGTATGGGTGGCAAAACTGGGCGCTAGGTAAATGTGCAGAGCAAGAATATGCTTATTAAATAGGCAACAGAGAATTAGAGGAAACTATTTCAGTTTACATTCAAGAATATTATGGGACTGTTTATAGGGCCCAGAAGAACTTCCTGAGCATTAACACATGCAGTATGAGACGCAGAGGTGGTAGAATCTATATAAAGGTGAATAGACATGTAAAACCAGAATAACTTGTTAGCATTTACATTGTTGCTGCCTCGAGGCTATGGCAACTATTTCACCCACCTTTTAGAAATTCATTCAGCATTTTTCTTCTGTGGGGTGGATTAAAAGACAGCATTTTTTGACGCTCAGGGAACAATGTCAATGATAAATCAAGCTAATCTTATGCTATTCTTTCAGAATAATGAAGGACACATGTGGGAACCCTACAGAAAAAGGTACTGTTACTAATAATGGATTATGAAAGGAGGAGGAGAAGGTTGGGTTTACGTTCTTTTTCCCTCTCTTTAATTATAAAGATCAGATGACATATATATCTCTGGATCTATACATTTGTGTTGTGGTAGGAATTAATCTCTTATCACCCTTTCCTAGGCGACTCCTTGGAGTCTCTAGACTTCTGGACAAAGAAGAAGAGGAGAAAATTATGACAGCAGAAAAATCTATGCAAATAAATCCTGAGTAATGAGAGGGAAAGTGAGTTTTATTCACACTGTTTGGTTTTGACTTCTAACTTAAGTACTGAAAAACACTCAGGAGAAAATTTATCTCTCTGTCTTTCTTCGGGGCAGAAAAAGTTCAAAGCTAACATGTGAGGTCTCCGATGACTCCTCGAGCAAAGTTATGAGAGAATTAGCCGAAAGGTGAAAAAACAAGAAGAAAATCCCTTCCTCTTACACATTTTATCATGCGTTTAACCTTCTTCATAAATTACTGAGAAACATGCCAATTAATAGTTTATCTTTTAAAACATTCTTATCTAGATTTTTTGAACAAATAGAGAATTGGATGGGCATTCATCCGTCTTTTTACTACTTTTTTCCCACATTAGGGAGTGCTATACATTTCCACAAGCCATAACAAATGGTCCCATTTGCCGTGGGATTTGCTCTCAGCTGGGACACAGACTGTGGTATGTCTTTACCACCAAAAAGATGTCTGTTTTAAAGCAGGGGAATCAGTATGCATTACTATCCTGCTCTAAAATCCCAGTAGTGTCAAACACAGTTTTTACTACACTGTACCTCAGCGAGGCCAGCACTGAACTTTACAAGAAGAGGTGACTTTACCCAAGTATTTTAGGATAAAGCCAAGAAAGATTTGTTTCCTTGAGGGTTTTACTGGGGGGGAGGGGGGACGGGGAGGGGAGAAAAAAGAAAAAAAATTCTCTTTTAGTTAATAACAGTTAATAACAAACTCTCTTGTGGGGAGTGATGGGATCTAAGTTAGATCAGAAACAGGGGGAGGAAAAAAAGATATGTCTCTTGACTCATCCTGTACACCACTGCATCTTGACTCTCATGATGTACCCATTGAATGGATTCTGTAATTTTAAAATAAGGCCAGCTTTTCAACAAGTGTGCGTTGCTATGAATCCCCTGCAGTCCGTGGTGCTATGGTACTTATAGTGGTTGAAACCTTGACCTTTTAAACTTTTGCCTTTGTCTATCTATATCACTGCTTTTCCCTTTTTAGCTGTCTATGGAAACATAATAAAATTCAATTTTTAGAGCATTTAATTACTGCTTACATTGACATCCTCCAAGAAAGCTTGAACACTGGGATTTATTCACATACAGGATTTATTCAACATTTAGGGTTTATTAATTTTATCATTAAACCTTAATGGCTACTAGAACTTAGCCTGTACCTGAAGGGACATGCCTATGAAATTAAAAGGGCAAACCCTGTTGCTGGAGGTGTTCCTTGTGCCACAGAAAGGGTTCTGTTTCCAGTATATTTAAACTAGTTCTCCAAACCAAGATGTGTTGATAAAAGGCATGCATTTTGCTTGAACAAGTGCATCTATATTTGGGTTTTGCTAGCTATGTCAGTTGAAGGTAAACTAACAAAATGCCTTCATAGGTCAGCTTCTTGCTTCAATCTTAAAGCAAAGCCTCCATAAAACTTTTAAACTTCAATAAAAAAGAAGAGAAAGGAGATATTAGTGATATCTGAGTTTGGTTGCTGTCATGTAAGTCAAGTAAAAAGAAATTACACCTACTCTGCGTGGAACAGTGATTCAGATCGTTCACCTTTAAGTTGAAAAGCCTCTAAAAGGAAATTTGGTTCTGTTTCTAAGTGGATGTGTGTGGGAGACTGACATCAACACCTTGCACTGAAGAAACTATTCTCTTGGTCCCTTTTCACAGCTGACTAAACACAAACAGCGCTGGTTTAACAAAGAACCACAGACGGCAGGACTGATTATAGCCCGCGCTGAATGAGGAGCTTGATTCAACAAGGTAAATGAAGGTCAGATTAATCACGGATCATTATTTCCCCTACCCACCGAAGCCCTCACATTACATTATACATTTCTAGAATGTCAGTCCAAAGCCTGGATTCTCTACCAGCCTCATTAGCCCTTGGAGCAGACTCTGCTGACTTTGAGGTCCACACCTGTGCCATCTCTACTGCATGAGCGGTCAGTGTAAAAATACCCTAAAAGAGCAAGAGAGCAGCACAATTTTAAAGGTCTCAGTATCTCTTTCTTAGCTACATTGCTGAGCCGTATTAGCCACAACATGAAAGATTCCTTTATTTAGCAAGATGGGTGTGTACTTTAAAAGATCACTTGACAGTTGCCACTGATAGATGTTCTAGTAGCTTAGGTCACCTAATTTGGGCTCCAAGTTGAAGGTAACGGCTAGCATAAATCTCTAATTTCCCTGCTCTGGTATTGCTTTAAGATAACCCTGTCTGTTCCACTACAATTTTTCCCAATTATTCTACGAGGTTTGACTGCATTTAAGGAGATGAGGACCTCAGGAAAAGCTCTTGACATTCAAGACTTCAGGCCAAAAATTTTTATTAAGATCTTTCTCACACTGTGAATATTAAGTATTTGTAGCCGTACTGGGCCAAGAAGAAGGAAGCGCTCAGGTACTTCAGCTAGATTGTTTCTATAAAGTTGGCAGACATTCTAACTATTTTAATGACAGCATAACTCCATTCACTTAACATGATTCAGAAAAAATATTATGAGTGGCCATTTAAACTCTATTTCTCTGTTTCCCAAACCTGCCTGAAAACTCTTGGAAATCATAGTAATATACCTGAAAACAGCTAACAGGCGCGTGTCTGTATGCCACGACGGGGTGCCCTGCAGAATCTCTCACAGGGCTAGAGAGGGCAACTGCTGCAGAGGCGGGGACGCCGTCTGCTACTACTTCCAGCAGTCAAACTGCCTTTGACACTTTGTCTGATTCCGCAGTGTTCAGGGTAGATAAATTTATATGTTTTCTTGGCAGGCACTTTGTGTAGATTGCCCATTTAAATCAGAAAGGAAATTTAACTTCAGGCTAACAAATGCAGGGAAAGTTTGAGGAGAAAGGTTGGAAACCTCTAACATGACCATTTATCGTGATTTAACCCCAGCCAGCAACTAAGCACCACACAGCTGCTCACTCACTGCCCCCCAGCAGGGCGGGGGGAAGAGAGCTGGAAGGGT
>NW_009210148.1:0-5896 GCF_000690835.1 Fulmarus glacialis
CGGCGGCCGGAGGGCTGCGTCGGTGTCCGGACTGGAAATGCGGCGGCTTTTAAGCGACCCCCTTTGAACTGTGGCCAATATTTAACGACTTGGGAGGCAGATAAGATGGGGAATAAAATATTCATAGTCTTAATAAAGACGGGGAGCCGGAATATTTGAAACATGAAAAACTGTAGAGCTTGCAGAAAGGGTGCAGAAAACAGCCATCTTGAATATTTTAATCTCTGGCAAGTGTTTCTTTGGAACAAAATGGATGTTGGAGGGAAACAGCATAGTTAACATTACTGTAGCCTTCCATTTCTAACACCAACCCTCTCGCAGAATTCAGCTGGCACGAAGCAATGAAACTGGAAGGAACGCCACAGCCTTTCATCTGCGTACAATGGCAATAAATAATCATAATCTGAATACTGTGGTCTGGAAATTTAGTAGCTCTCTAAGTGATGGTGCTTTTTTTACCCACGATTTATATTGATTTGTTTGCATCGATATAAGTCACACGTAATGCTGCAAAAACACTTTCAGCGCTCATGTTACATAAACAAACAATTGGTCTGTATTCACCCAGAACACATTTGTAAACATTTTTTTATTTTTCATGATACTGTACGTTGTTACTGTCACCGAAGTCAAAAGAGGTATTCCTACCGATTACCCTGGAAATTGGATCAGGCCCTGGGTTCAGAGTTTGTTGTGTATTCATGATATGAACCAATTATTCTAGGGATTCATTGTTTGGCCATAAAAATCACTCTAGGCTGAAATTAGGCTTAGAAAGTCCCCAGGATTTTTTGCACTTTTACTAAAATAGATAACAGCTGTCTGTTTTTTCTTTCCTTTTTTTTTTTCCCCCCTCAAACTGATGGTGAAAACATACAACATTCTGATTTCAGATGCTTTTTGTTTTCATATAACTGCAAATTAGCGTTCCCTTTTTTATTAAGAATTGTGAGGCTATCAGTGCTGGTTAGGCCTTCCCAAATTTTAAAAATAAATTATTTTTTTAAAAAAAGGAACAACTGACTGAAGGGGGGTGTGGTGAGAGCAGAGACAATAAGTCAGTGGTTCAGCTACACGGGCTCAGAAAGGCTCCTTCCCTGCGATTATTTATTTATTTACTTCCTCGTTGCTGATTGCTTACTTTGGACCTTCTCCTTCGCAGATAAGCTCAGCAGAGACAACGCACTTAAAAAAGCCAAAGACAGCTAATAAAAATAATGCAGGGATGGCTGGAGAGCATTGTCTGAAGATTAAAGAATAGGATTGCAAGGCAGAACTGCTTGATTTTATTCACTTACTGATTTCTTTAATGTCAATTTGGGCAGCATTTCTAATACTAATTGCTAAGGATAAGCTTCCTATTGAGAACCGTATTGTTCTTATTAAAGTTTCTAATTTTTCAAGGAAATTTTGAGGTACTGCATATGCAGTTCCTGATTATTTCAGTACCTCGCTGCAGCTTTACTTTCTGTATCTGAACATTTTTGCTTTAATTTCGCAGTGCCATACTTTCCCCTGTGGATTCATACATTAAAATATATTTAGCATCTGTTTCATAGGCATCCTGATGTTTGTACAGCATTTCTTGAAGTCGAGCAGCTTCGTAGTCATTTTTTACAATTGGAGCATGTAGGAATCTCAAAAGAATACTATTTGTGAAAAGCAGAGTGAGCAAAATTACTAAAATGCAAATGACAAGCTCCATCAGAGGCTAAAACTACAAACTTGTGTTTGTGAGAAAAAAATGCACAGACTAGAAACAATAACCTAGAAAAGCAGGCACTGGCTTCTTAATGGGCAGGTCTTATTCTAAAAATGAAAGCAACACTCAGCTCAAATTGTTAGTGTTATCTAAGAAACAGGAAGATTTCAACTAGACTGAATGAATACTACTGGGAATTTGGGGACTGCTGTAGGGCCCAGAGAGGAAAGCCGTATCAAATTTGTTGAAAGCTTAAGGAAATGCATTTAAATGTCATGAAACTCCGATTTATGTGGGAAAGGTATGTAGGGTTCCAGAGAGGAAACAGGGTGCAAAGAAGGACTAAGGAGATATACCTCTGTATTTTGTCCATCAAATGTGAAGGACAAAGAAATTTTGTAGAAATAAATAGAAGAAATAAATGAATTTAACTTACTTGCTTGCCAAAGCACGTAAGTTAAAAAATGTCTTTTTAATGATGACTCAAAATACGTATTTTGTCTGAAAGAAACGTATTCACAGGAAAAGAGAAACAACAGTATCATATTTTTCCTGTAAAGAATAAAGGGTTTATTCTTAAAGTTCATTTGCCCTAATATAGCTAAAACATTGTTACATGAGATGGGCTCAGACTTTTTTTTCTGTTAAGTATTATATTCCTTTATCATCTCATAGCTTTGGTGACAAAACCTGAGAGCTAGATTGCACCTTAATAGGTAAACAGGCAGGGAACGATGTGGGAATACTTCTACCCACACCTTCCAGAAGGGCAAGGAATTTCTGGCAACTTCCAAATAACTGAGGCCAAGGGGACTGGTGATTTTATATTTTACTCTGAATGGTCAGAATATTCTGGTTATTTTGTTTTCTTGTTGGGTCATTGCCACACCAGGCTCTGCAAACAACTATTAAGTGCTTATGGGAGTAGCACATATGTTGGTAAGAAATAATTGGTTTAACAAGCTAAGCGCTGTTTGTAAATATATCTGTTTAAAAATCAGTGCAGTTAAATCCGTTGTATGTTTAAAAGGTGATTGTGAAGTGGTGCAGTAAAATGGCAGAAAAACTGGAGTGATCGGTTTTGGTCTCCTCTTCTTTTTACAGACTCCCTGCAAACATTTCTGGTTTTCTCAGATGGATGTGTTGTTCAGATCACTTCTCTAAATATTTCTTCTTCTATAGCTTGATTGAGAATAGGCAGTGACAAGTAGCTGCTATTCAAAATTCAGACCTTCAGTTTTACTTGAGGACGTAGTTTATCTGACACTGTTTTTCTCTCGGGTGATAGAAATAGTCTGAAACTCAAAAATCAGCTTCGCAGATACTCTCGGTAATTTGCTTAGCCTCAGCAGAGTGAAAGTGATACAGAAAAGGTCTGTGCCATTACACACACTGTGCTTGGTACTGCTGGGCCTCACAGGGTTGCTGGCCCTGAGGTACTTCCAGTATAAATGAGAGATAAAACTTGTAATTAATGATGTGCAAGGTTCTGAGTTTAGACAAATATTTGCAAAAACGTTTTATTCATTTGCCTTTAGTATTTAGTACTGGATTCTGGGTTTGATCGGGTCTAAGTTAAAATGAAAGAGGAAAAAAAAAGTACTTTTCCTCTTCCGTTTTCCTTTGGGCAGTGCAGGTCTCCTGGAGAAGAAGGTGGAGCTTCCCCAGAGCCGTCAGGCGCAGGAGCAGCGGTGCCTGTCCTTGGCTTCCCTAGTATGAACAGTTTGCTCCCAGCTTGTAACTTGTTCCGTTATATCATGTTGTTCAGAGCTTAAAAAACAAGGATCTTCTGTATGCCTGGCCTAAGTATTTCCTTTTTTCAGTCCTAAGATCCAGCGCTTGCTTTTACTGCTGTCACACACTTTTAAAATCACAGATATGCTGGCTGGAAAGGTAATAATTAGGAGTTTATTGTGGAAAGAAGATAAGATTAGCTGCAGTAAAGATTTATTATTGGAAAATGAATAGCCTCATTTTCAAGATTTGAGAGACTTGTACAAATTACCTGCTGGATGTTTTTTTTTAGTTTCCAGTTCACATTAGTGCCGAAAGAACCATTTGGGGCCTATTACCCAGCTTTTGGAAGGTTTTCTTGTAGTGGAAAAAATTGTAAAGGATCTGGAAATGAGGACTCATCTGGCTAGTAGATGTTCATAAAAATCTTAACGACTTCAGCAGTCCGAGATGAGGCTGTTGGGGCTGGACTGGGCTTGGATGGAAACTACCGGACTGGCTTACTGGAGGATCGCCTCCCTGCACGTGGGGTGGTGATAAGTGAAGGGGAAGGGTTGGAAGCAGGCTTTGAAATCTTTGGGTATATCTGTGGCTGGGTCGACACTGTCTCTTTTAAAAATGATTCCGTATTAGAAATTGCATGGGAAAAAAAAAGAGTAGTTCTAATGCACAGGACAGTTTGGGAGCTTGAATTGTGCATAAAACATTTTGGGTTTTCCTCCAAAGGCACTTTACAATTTTATACATGCCATTTTCATGCTATAGTTTACAGCTTTATGTAAAGAGTATATTCCTCTGAACCGAAAGTATTTTCAATTTAGTTTGTGTTGCTTTGGAGGGCTTTTTAAGCTAAAATCACAATGTATTTGACTTAAAATGGTGACGTTGCTATATATGGAAAAGCTGCTTTGCAGCATTTCTAGAGGCTTTTACATACTTCAGTAATTTTACTGTTACTCAGACATCTGTGTGCTTTTAACTCAAAGGCATTGCTCTTAATCTCAGGGGTAACTTGACTTTGGTGGTAATATGTGAGGGAGAAATCTAATTTATGGTCGGTTTGACAGTTGGCTTGAAAAGTGGAATGATACAAAAATAATATTAATTCATTTTAAAAAAAAACCCCTTCGTAATCAGTTCTAGTCTGGTGTATGTAATACACTGAGCACGTGATACTGCAGCCGGGCCAGTGGGTGCTATTGGCAATTGTGGAGTATGTTGCCCTCTGAAATCCATGCTGATTTTTACTGAAGATAATTAAATCTGTTTCTCTGTAAGAAAATTTAGGGGATGTTGTCTTAGTCTCATGGGGCTGAATGGGCTGGCTCTGAAGTGCAGAGTACTGTGATGCTCCTGGTACGAAGAAAAGGTGTATTTTAGGAAAACTCAGCAGATCATCATTCTCTCCAGGAAAAATTCTTTTATCACTCAGCCATGAGGCTACGGTACACAACAGCAGCCTGCTGCTCTGCCAGCCGTTACAGCATTCCTTGTAGCACCAGGAGGAGATCTGCGGACATACTGAAATTCCAATATTGAAGCCGAGTACCAGCGCGAGGCTATGAAGCTGTGTGTGTCCAGGGAAGACCTGCAAGGTGAGCTACTGCAGCACAAAGTGATGCTGCAGCGCTGATGAGACCACCAAAGCAGGACATTCTTTGTTACCCTTACCTTTTGGGAGGTACAGGGCCGATGAACATGCCACCAAATAAGACTTTTTTCTTTAAAAGTTATCGGTTATGCGTTGCATCCTATTACTGCTCTCTCTCTCTGACTTTGCTGGGATTCCTCTTGAAAGACGAGCAGGCTTTGGCCATGCCATTGCTAACCCGCAGAGGAACAGTAGATTTTTGATGATACAGCGGTCACTTAGACGTCTGTAAGGCATTATTTGTGGGGTTTGGTATTTTGGATACTCTGCTGATTTAGATAGTCATTCAAAGTGTTCTCCTCAGCCTTTTTGGAGTACAGCCCTAGATGTTGTCTTAGTTTAGAAAGGTCTGCCAGTGTCTTTGGAGGCACGTACAGCAATACGACAGGGTAGGTATAGGTGAGCACACAGCAGCTGGGGCCGCGGAGGCTGCTGTGGCTCTCCCGAAGCTCCAGAGCATCTGCCGAAGCTCCAGCCCCACCAGCCCCAGGCAGTCACAGCTCTCAGAGGCAAAACCTGCCCAGCCCCGAGCCCTCAGTGCTCTGGGTTGAGGAGTCCAAAGAAGAAAGAAACCTGTTTGCTTTTTGTTCAGGCTGTTCACCCATGGGCGTATGAAAGCAACCCCCCCTCTCCTCTCTGTGATCTCGTCTCCTTGCTCCGCTGCGTGTTTGGAGCAGTTTTTGTGGCGTGGGTCAGGTGCTGCAGGCATTCATCCATCCATCCGTCCGTCCGTCCGTCTATCCATCCCCGCTGGCCCTACGGCTGGCCGCGCCGCTGGCTTAGCTCCTCTGGAGCAGCGGTTGCTGTCG
>NW_009210148.1:5929-6954 GCF_000690835.1 Fulmarus glacialis
CGAGCGCTGTCTGCGCAAGATGAATTTTCTCAGTCGCTTTCTCTCTCCTTCTCTCTTCATTTCCCCTTGGTCTCTCTGCTGGCTCTTTTGCTTCTGAGATCCCTCACCCCCTTTGGTTCCTCCCCCCCATCTCTCTCCCCCCCTCCCCTTTCCTTTCTTTCTTTCATTTTTCTCGTTTCTTGTATTCTCCCTTCACTTATTTTTCTCTCTATTATCTTTCCTGTCCTCCTCTGCATTCTTTCAATCCCAGCAGGGCTCGCGCATACAAATTGACCCCCTCCCAGCCAGTAATGTGATCGAAGCTCTTTGTGGTTCCTACTATCTCTATGGTAACTATCAGGGGGGTCTCGAGAGTGGTGGTAGACCCAAGGCATCGGCCCACGTACTGTTGTTCTTGCCAGCGTTATGTGCTGACCACACGGGCCTGACTGCTCATTTACAACTACTTCTTATTTTAAAAAAATATTGATACCTTAAAGGGCTTAAACGGGGAAGACGGACCGCACGCTTGAGCACAAATAGTTGTTGGGTTCTCAGGGTTTTGGAAAATGGTTTCTGTGTTCAGAGCTGCTTTACTTGGCAGATCCGTTGTTGTTTTCTAACCGTTGTGGAGTGGCGTGTCGGCTGTTTTATGTACTCTGGAAATGAGTTACGCTGCAAAAATGAGTATCCGCATTGCAAGGGTAGCCAGTGGCAGTGCAGTGGCGGGGGGGTTGTAACCACCAGCACGGACGGAGAAAGTACGTAAGAGGGGTTTGCATGTTGTGAATGTTGTGAACTCTTGCTTTCCCCTGAGCTAGCCAGCCTACCACGACCCCCAGGTGGCTGCTGTAATGCACGTATTGAAAACGAAGTTGTAGGCGAGTGTTGGGTTGATAATATATCTACTTGTCCACAATTTGGGACTTGTGCAAGCATGAAACAACCATAGGATCTGATGGAAGGAACCACTGAAAAACCTGTGGTGTGGTCAGAAGAAATGGACACGGTCCCTTTTGCTATAAGGCTTTCCTCAAACAGCCAGG